>NC_026000.2:57532346-57623588 GCF_000442705.2 Elaeis guineensis
AAATGTGTGCCCACTTGTCTAGGGAATTCAAGCAGACGGTATCAAAACGAGAACGCAATCTTACAAAAGTCGAAGGCCCGGCTCCTTTAGACCGGATGGGGGAGAGGCCCCACAACGCCCATATGTGCCCCACAGCCTGTTAGGGACAGGAGGAGAACCTCGCCCTAACTTGAGCAAAGTGAAGGCCCGATTCCTTTAGACCGGATGGGGGGAGAGGCCTCACAACGCCCATATGTGCCCCCACAGCCCTGTTAGGGACAGGAGGAGAACCTCGCCCTAACTTGAGCAAAGTCGAAGGCCCGGTTTCTTTAGACGGATGGGGGAGAGGCCTCACAACACCCATATGTGCCCCACAGCCCTGTTAGGGACAGGAGGAGAACCTCGCCCTAACTTGAGCAAAGTCGAAGGCCCGGTTCCTTTAGACCGGATGGGGGGAGAGGCCTCACAACGCCCATATGTGCCCCACAGCCCTTTAGGGACAGGAGGAGAACCTCGCCCTAACTTGAGCAAAGTCGAAGGCCCGGTCCCTTTAGACCAGATGGGGGGAGAGGCCTCACAACGCCCATATGTGCCCCCACAGCCCTGTTAGGGACAGGAGGAGAACCTCGCCCTAACTTGAGCAAAGTCGAAGGCCCGGTTCCTTTAGACCGGAAGGGGGGAGAGGCCTCGCAGCGCCCATACGTGCCCCTGTAGCCCTGTCAGGAACAGGAGAGAACCTCGTCCTGACATGAGCGGGGAGTAAGGCCCGGACTCCTACGGGAGCCGGGTTCCGCCACCAAAAGGTTTCGCCCGGACTCCTACGGGAGCCCGGTTTCCGCCACCAAAAGGTTTTGCCCGGACTCCTACGGGAGCCGGGTTCCGCCACCAAAAGGCTTCGCCCGGACTCCTACGGGAGCCGGGCTCCACCTTCGACATCAGAGCGGCTCCGCCCGGACTTCTACGGAAGCTGGACTTTACTACGAGTTTGATTACAGAAAGACTTTGCCCTACTTCTTATGAAAACTATGCTGCTTCAACTTCCAGGAGCTTCTTCGAACCTAGCCCCAACTCCAGCGGAGAAAGATCCCAGCAAACCTAACAAGTGGATATCTCCCAACGGCAGGAA
This sequence comes from Elaeis guineensis, assembly GCF_000442705.2. NCBI lineage: Eukaryota > Viridiplantae > Streptophyta > Magnoliopsida > Arecales > Arecaceae > Elaeis > Elaeis guineensis. The sequence continues at coordinate 57,533,452 of NC_026000.2, forward strand.
AAACCGAAAAGAAGCCCAGCGAAGGACGACCCCACATGAACTGAAAAGGTCATCGACGGTCTTGGAACGGCAATGACACAGGCAAAGAGAAAGAAAGAAGTTCGGCAGACAATTATTTGACACGAGAGGTAAACAAGGTACTGAAATCACTATTTTATTTGATAGAAGCACACGTTACAGGACCCGGCGGGTCAGGAAAAAGAGAAAAAGAAAATACATGTCTCGCAAAGCACGGTTCGGGCAGGATGAACCGGAGGCCGATCCAAGCTGCAAATTCCTCTTCCCGTCTCTGTTCTTCTCAGTCGCATTCTCCAGTGCGTGTAACATCTCTCGCCCCATCTCTCTTCATTCTGTCCCCAAAGTTCCGACCTTAGCGAGAAAGGGGTGGATTGATCTCCGAAGGCGGCGGGGGTAACAACGGCAGTAACGAAGACCTGTTTCAAGAAGAGCCGTAGCCATGACGGCTGCCACCTGAGACGCTCCGGCAAGGTCGGCATGCGCTACTTCCACCGTCTCCGCAACAAGTTCTACCACCCCGACCGTCGACCGTCTCTGGTCCCTTGGCCCCGACGGCGTCAAGGATCCCGTCATGACTTGTGACGTCTATTCTGCCCTCTTGACCGGTATTGCCCCGCCTTACTGCTCCGAAATTCGCGGGCAGAATAGCTTCTACAACAGCCCCCGATATTAAACCCCTGTTGTTGAAGAAATTCTTCCTTGGGCCCCCTCTGAGATGACAGAGATTCTCACCGACCGTCGTCCTCCTCCTCACCTACCTCCGAGCCCTAACAATCCCCTCAAGAATAGCCTCCAGAGTTGAGGACATGGTGTGGAAACCCTCAGAGAAGGATTGATGGGCAAAAGGCGGCGAGAATTGGCACAAGGGGAGCAAGACTCTCAGGGGAAAAGAAGAACGCCAGGATGAGACCGTGAATGGATCGAAGGGTTTAAATAGCCGGCGGATCCCGGCGCAGTTATGACGGCGAGAATTCCTGGGCCAGATGGTGTGTGCCGCGTGTCGCGCTTATCCGCTTCGTTGCTATCGAGGGTTGACCGCTCACAGATTCCCACAGAGCGACGCCTGGGATCGCGTTTCAATGAGGGTTTCGAAAAGACTTTTCAAGTCGCCTTTGCCAAAAAAAAAAAAAAAACGGATTCTGACACGCGCACATTAAGTGGGGGCAGCTGCGCACAGGGATCGAGGGGGCAATTTCGGCTGCGCATCTCTCTCTCTGTGTACTTCCTTCGCTTGAAATTCAAACTTGGAAGTAGGGGGACTGGTGTTGGGTATAAAATACCCGCGGCCGAAATTCCCATCAGAAAGGCTCCGCCCGGACTCCTACGGGAGCCGGGCTCCACCTCCGACATCAGAAAGGCTCCGCCCGGACTCCTACGGGAGTCGGGCTCCACCGCCATCAGCAAGTGCAGCTCCGCCCGGACTCCTACGGGAGCCGGGCTCCACCGCCATCAGCAAGTGCAGCTCCGCCCGGACTCCTACGGGAGCCGGGCTCCACCGCCATCAGCAAGTGCAGCTCCGCTCGGACTCCTACGGGAGCCGGGCTCCACCGCCATCAGCAAGTGCAGCTCCGCCCGGACTCCTACGGGAGCCGGGCTCCACCGCCATCAGCAAGTGCAGCTCCGCCCGGACTCCTACGGGAGCCGGGCTCCGCCGCCAACATCAAAATAGCTCCGCCCGGACTCCTACGGAGCCGGGCTCCGCTCTCGATATCAATCGCTGGTAAGCTCAATCCGGACTCCTATCAGAGCCGGACTTCACCCTTGACTTTGTTTGCAGCGCGGCTCCGCCCGGACTCCTACGGGAGCCGGGCTCCACCTCCGACACCAGAACGGCTCCGCCCGGACTCCTACGGAAGCCGGGCTCCACCTCCGACATCAGAACGGCTCCGCCTGGACTCCTACGGGAGCCGGGCTCCACCTTCGACATCAGAGCGGCTCCGCCCGGACTCCTATGGGAGCCGGGCTCCACCTTCGACATCGGAGCGGCTCCGCCTGGACTCCTACGGGAGCCGGGCTCCACCTTCGACATCAGAGCGGCTCCGCCCGGACTCCTATGGGAGCCGGGCTCCACCTTCGACATCGGAGCGGTTCCGCCCGGGCTCCTACGGAGGCCGGACTCCAACCGTGGCCGAACCTCAATCGACAGATCCGCACCCCCTCGGCAGGTCGCGACAACAATCATGATCCTGTTCCAGGTCCTACAGCGGATTCTACGTGGCTCCAGCAGCGAACCCATTACTCCCTGACAGGCTGTAGCAAACGGCCACGATTCTGTCCCGCTCCCTGCGGCAGGTGCTGCACGATCCCACTACTCACTGACAGCTAGCGGCAACGGATGCCGCCCCACTATCCGCAACAGGCCATACATGGCAGACTATGACAACAGCCACGAGTCTACCCCACCACTCTCCGCAATTAATTTCCCTGACCGTGGGCGGCCCACTACCAGACGGTTGCAGGTGTCACCATCAATCCGTTGCCCCCTCTGCCTATAAAAGGGGATCCAGATACGTTATTCTCTAAGCTCATTTTTTTTATCTCAAAACTCTGCTAAATTCTCCGTTCGAGCACTCCATTCTTGTTGGGCAGAGAACTGACTTGAGTGTCGGAGGGTCTTGCCGGAGCAACCCCACCTCCGGTTTAGACTTCCCTTGCAGGTCCCGGCGGCGACTGCGGCTTCCTTAACTCCAGCTTCTCCGGCGCAGGCGGATTTTTGCACCAACAGGATTGGCGCTAGAGGAAGGGGGCGAATCTTCGCAGCACCCTTGTTCTTAAAGGAGCGCTCAACGGATCCGCTCCCGACCATCTTTTCCGGCACCCAAGCCTCCTTTCCCTGTCCGATGCCTTCTCGCGGGGTTTCTGCACAACTACCTCTGGCTATGACCGCCGATAAAGGGTGGTCGGGCGACCAGTCTCCGCGGGATTCCGTTAATGTCGTCTCGGGGGAATCCCAGCAGGAGGCGATCGGCAAATCAGCTGCACCCCCCAAACGGCAAAAAGTCGAGGAACCCATAGCCTTCACTGAAGAAGACGCCCAGGGAGTCCAATTCCCTCACAACGACGCGGTCGTAGTTTCCTTGAACATGGAAAATTATGATGTCCGTCGTATTCTCGTCGACAACGAAAGTTCGGCTGACATCTTGTTCTACAACGCCTTTTCAAGAATGACCACTCTTGGCGGTCATCTAAGGCCGATGTGCTCCCCCTTGATAGGGTTTACTGGTGACGCCGTTCCTATGGAAGGAACGATAGCTCTAACTGTGACCGCGGGTCAGCATCCAAGGCAGTCCAGGGCTCTGGTGAATTTTCTGGTGGTAAAGGCGCCATCTGCCTACAATGCAATTCTTGGCCGACCCGGCCTCAATGCCCTCAGAGCCGTTGTTTCAACCTATCATTTGAAGTTGAAGTTCCCCACTGACAAAGGGATTGGAGAAGTTCGGGGAGACCAGGCGCTGGCCAGGCACTGCTACAATATTGCCCTGCAAAGAAGCGATCAAGCGGACCTTTGTCCAGTCGACGGGTTGGATGCGCGCGACGACCTCATTGAAGAGAGGGGCGGCCCGATCGAGGACCTAATACCAATTCCTTTGAATGATGGGAATGCGGAGCACGTGGTGTTGATTGGCTCCAACCTGGAGGAGGAGGTGCGGACGCATCTCGTGGACTTTCTCCGAAGGAATGCGGACGTTTTCGCATGGGTCCCGGTGGATATGCCGGGGATCGAGACAGAAGTCATGGAACATCATCTGGCGGTCGACCCTAAACATCGGCCAACAAAAGAAAAAATCCGGAGTCATGCCCCAGAGAGGCAGAAGGCGATAGCCGAGGAAGTGGATAAACTTCTCAAGGCCGGATTCATCAGGGAGGTCAATTATCCAGAATGGATCTCCAATGTTGTCTTGGTCAAGAAAGCAAACGGCAAGTGGAGGATGTGTATCGACTTCAAAAAGCTGAATAAAGCTTCCCCAAAGGACAGCTACCCCCTGCCCAGGATCGACCAACTGGTGGACGCTACCTCGGGCCACGAGCTTCTCACTTTTATGGATGCATTCTCCGGCTATAACCAGATTAGGATGGCATCGGAAGATGAAGAAAAGACTGCTTTTATCACTAGTCGCGGCCTTTACTGCTACAGGGTTATGCCGTTCGGCCTCAAGAACGCAGGCGCAACCTATCAGCGGTTGGTAAATAAAATCTTCAAAGAACAAATCGACCGAAACATGGAGGTGTACGTGGACGATATGCTCGTGAAAAGTAGATCTTCCGGAAATCATGTTGCCGACCTCGAGGAGGCTTTTGGCGCTCTTCGAAAATACAGAATGAAGCTGAACCCGACCAAATGTGCTTTTGGGGTAACCTCAGGAAAGTTCCTGGGCTTCATGGTGTCGGGGCATGGGATTGAGGCCAATCCGGAGAAAATTCGCGCCATCCAGGAGATGGCCGCCCCGCGGTCGATCAAGGAGGTTCAGTGCCTCACTGGGAGGATCGCAGCTCTTAATCGCTTTGTCGCGAGGTCGGCTGAGCGATGTTTGCCCTTCTTCCAAACCCTCAAACAGCCGAAGAACTTCTGTTGGACCCCTGAATGTCAACAGGCATTCGAAGAATTAAAGAGCTACCTTAGCTCACCTCCACTACTGGCAAAGCCCGAACCTGGAGAGGAGTTATTTTTGTACCTGGCAGTCTCTTCCACATCCCTTGTGGCAGTCCTTGTCAAAGAAGAAATAAAAATCCAGCGGCCGGTCTACTACATTAGCCGCGTGCTAAGGGATGCCGAGACCAGGTATACTAAATTAGAAAAACTGACCTACGCTTTGTTGGTTGCAGCTCGGAGACTCCGACCTTACTTTCAAGGGCACACGGTGACGTTGCTCACCGACCAACCGATCAAAGCAGTTTTGCACCGAGCTGATATTTCTGGGAGAATGGCAAAATGGGCAATCGAGCTCACAGAATTCGACATCAACTACCAGCCTAGGCCGGCAATAAAGGCCCAGGTATTGGCGGATTTCATAGTAGAATGCACCGTCCCTGAGGAGGCCGAACCTGAGCAAAGCAAAATTGACGACCTGAAGACTCGACCGGACTCCTCCGACGAAGAAGCCAGTTCCTTCGATGGCTTTTGGACCCTCCATGTGGACGGATCTTCCAACATGGCGGGCGCTGGTGCAGGCCTGATCTTGACCAGCCCGGAGGGAGTCGTCGTGGAGTACGCTCTGCGTTTCGGATTCCCCGCAACAAACAATGGAGCAGAATATGAAGCTCTAATCGCAGGATTGAGGGTCGCTAAGGAGCTTGGAATAGACCAACTCCGGGTGCACAACGATTCCCAACTTGTAGTGGGATAAGTCAGCGGGAGCTTTGAAGCGCGGGAGGACAGTATGGCGAAATATCTTGAGAAGGTGAAGGAATTCACCCCCGCTTTCAACAATTTCGACATCAAGCAAATTCCAAGATCGGAGAATGCCAGAGCCGATTTTCTCTCCAAGCTAGCAACATCGGCTCCGGCCGAATTGCCCAAAGGCATCCTCTTTGAAGTTTTAAAGCACCCAAGTACGGAAGAACCGCAGCTCGTAATGGATATTGACCACGAGCCCAGCTGGGTCGACCCGCTGATAACCTATCTTAGAGATGGGATTCTCCCCCAAGACGCGAAAGAGGCTCGGAAACTCCGAAATCAAGCATCCCAGTACATCCTCTATGAGGGCAAATTGTACAAGAGATCGTACTCCTTGCCTCTCTTGAGATGTCTCCGACCCTCAGAAGCCGACTACGCTTTATGGGAAGTGCACGAGGGAGTTTGCGGAAGCCATTTGGGTGCCAGATCTCTATCCCACAAACTACTCCGCCAAGGGTACTACTGGCCAACAATGCATCATGATTCAATCGAATATGTCAAAAAATACGATCGATGCCAAAGGTACGCCAACGTCCAGAGACAACCTGCTACCGAGCTCACACCCCTGAGTGCCCCATGGCCTTTCGCGCAATGGGGGATGGATATTCTTGGCCCCTTTCCCATGGCGTCCGGTCAAAGGAAATTCCTCCTTGTAGCAATCGACTACTTCACCAAATGGGTCGAGGCCGAACCACTAGCCAAAATCACAGAAGCGAAAGTGCAGGACTTCATCTGGAAATCAATAGTGTGCAGGTTCGGTTTACCTCGAACACTGATCACTGATAATGGATGGCAATTCGCGGGAGCCAAATTTGCTGAATTCTATGAAGACCTAAACATCTCCCACAAGTTCACATCAGTGGCCCATCCCCAGGCAAACGGTGAAGCCGAGGTAACGAACAGAACCCTTTTGCAGGGAATCAAGACAAGGCTTGAAAAAGCGAAAGGAACTTGGGCGGACGAGCTTTACCATGTGCTATGGGCGTACCGAACTACCCAGAGGTTGCCTACAGGAGAGACTCCCTTTGCTCTAGCCTTTGGTACAGAAGCTGTCATCCCGATCGAACTCAAACTCCCGTCGGCACGAGTCGTGGCGTTCGACGAACCCCAGAATGCACAAAATCTCAGGGCCAACCTCGACCTACTGGAAGAAAGGCGGGAGATCGCTCAGGTCCGAATGGCGGCCTACAGACAGAAGGTTGCCCGATATTATAACGCCCGAGTCAAGAACAGGACATTTAGAGCGGGGGATCTTGTACTCCGACGAGCTGCTGTCTCACAACCGCAGGCCCAGGGGAAGCTAGCCCCAAATTGGGAAGGACCTTATGAGATCAAAGAAGTAGTCCGACCTGGGACTTATTATCTTAAGGAGCTCGGAGGGGCCGACCTCCCGCGACCATGGAACTCAGAAAACTTACGGGTATACTACCAGTGATTTCATCCTAATCGAAAAATGTGTGCCCACTTGTCTAGGGACAATTCAAGCAGACGGTATCAAAAACGAGAACGCAATCTTACAAAAGTCGAAGGCCCGGTTCCTTTAGACCGGATGGGGGGAGAGGCCCCACAACGCCCATATGTGCCCCCACAGCCCTGTTAGGGACAGGAGGAGAACCTCGCCCTAACTTGAGCAAAGTTGAAGGCCCGATTCCTTTAGACCGGATGGGGGGAGAGGCCTCACAACGCCCATATGTGCCCCCACAACCCTGTTAGGGACAGGAGGAGAACCTCGCCCTAACTTGAGCAAAGTTGAAGGCCCGGTTCCTTTAGACCGGATGGGGGGAGAGGCCTCACAACGCCCATATGTGCCCCCACAGCCCTGTTAGGGACAGGAGGAGAACCTCGCCCTAACTTGAGCAAAGTCGAAGGCCCGGTTCCTTTAGACCGGATGGGGGGAGAGGCCTCACAACGCCCATATGTGCCCCCACAGCCCTGTTAGGGACAGGAGGAGAACCTCGCCCTAGCTTGAGCAAAGTCGAAGGCCCGGTCCCTTTAGACCAGATGGGGGGAGAGGCCTCACAACGCCCATATGTGCCCCCACAGCCCTGTTAGGGACAGGAGGAGAACCTCGCCCTAACTTGAGCAAAGTCGAAGGCCCGGTTCCTTTAGACCGGAAGGGGGGAGAGGCCTCGCAGCGCCCATACATGTCCCCGTAGCCCTGTCAGGAACAGGAGGAGAACCTCGTCCTGACATGAGCGGGGAGTAAGGCCCGGACTCCTACGGGAGTCGGGTTCCGCCACCAAAAGGTTTCGCCCGGACTCCTACGGGAGCCGGGTTCCGCCACCAAAAGGTTTCGCCCGGACTCCTACGGGAGCTGGGTTCCGCCACCAAAAGGCTTCGCCCGGACTCCTACGGGAGCCGGGCTCCACCTTCGACATCAGAGCGGCTCCGCCCGGACTTCTACGGAAGCTGGACTTTACTTACGAGTTTGATTACAGAAAGACTTTGCCCTACTTCTTATGAAAACTATGCTGCTTCAACTTCCAGGAGCTTCTTCGAACCTAGCCCCAACTCCAGCGGAGAAAGATCCCAGCAAACCTAACAAGTGGATATCTCCCAACAGCAGGAAAAACCGAAAAGAAGCCCAGCGAAGGACGACCCCACATGAACTGAAAAGGTCATCGACGGTCTTGGAACGGCATGACACAGGCAAAGAGAAAGAAAGAAGTTCGGCAGACAATTATTTGACACGAGAGGTAAACAAGGTACTGAAATCACTATTTTATTTGATAGAAGCACACGTTACAGGACCCGGCGGGTCAGGAAAAAGAGAAAAAGAAAATACATGTCTCGCAAAGCACGGTTCGGGCAGGATGAACCGGAGGCCGATCCAAGCTGCAAATTCCTCTTCCCGTCTCTGTTCTTCTCAGTCGCATTCTCCAGTGCGTGTAACATCTCTCGCCCCATCTCTCTTCATTCTGTCCCCAAAGTTCCGACCTTAGCGAGAAAGGGGTGGGATTGATCTCCGAAGGCGGCGGGGGTAACAACGGCAGTAACGAAGACCTGTTTCAAGAAGAGCCGTAGCCATGACGGCCGCCACCTGAGACGCTCCGGCAAGGTCGGCATGCGCTACTTCCACCGTCTCCGCAACAAGTTCTACCACCCCGACCGTCGACCGTCTCTGGTCCCTTGGCCCCGACGGCGTCAAGGATCCCGTCATGACTTGTGACGTCTATTCTGCCCTCTTGACCGGTATTGCCCCGCCTTACTGCTCCGAAATTCGCGGGCAGAATAGCTTCTACAACAGCCCCCGATATTAAACCCCTGTTGTTGAAGGAATTCTTCCTTGGGCCCCCTCTGAGATGACAGAGATTCTCACCGACCGTCGTCCTCCTCCTCACCTTCCTCCGAGCCCTAACAATCCCCTCAAGAACAGCCTCCAGAGTTGAGGACATGGTGTGGAAACCCTCAGAGAAGGATTGATGGGCAAAAGGCGGCGAGAATTGGCACGAGGGGAGCAAGACTCTCAGGGGAAAAGAAGAACGCCAGGATGAGACCGTGAATGGATCGAAGGGTTTAAATAGCCGGCGGATCCTGGCGCAGTTATGACGGTGAGAATTCCTGGGCCAGATGGTGTGTGCCGCGTGTCGCGCTTATCCGCTTCGTTGCTATCGAGGGTTGACCGCTCACAGATTCCCACAGAGCGACGCCTGGGATCGCGTTTCAACGAGGGTTTCGAAAAGACTTTTCAAGTTGCCTTTGCCAAAAAAAAAAAAAAAAACGGATTCTGACACGCGCACATTAAGTGGGGGCAGCTGCGCACAGGGATCGAGGGGGCAATTTCGGCTGCGCATCTCTCTCTCTGTGTACTTCCTTCGCTTGAAATTCAAACTTGGAAGTAGGGGGACTGGTGTTGGGTATAAAATACCCGCGGCCGAAATTCCCATCAGAAAGGCTCCGCCCGGACTCCTACGGGAGCCGGGCTCCACCTCCGACATCAGAAAGGCTCCGCCCGGACTCCTACGGGAGCCGGGCTCCACTGTCATCAGCAAGTGCAGCTCCGCCCGGACTCCTACGGGAGCCGGGCTCCACCGCCATCAGCAAGTGCAGCTCCGCCCGGACTCCTACGGGAGCCGGGCTCCACCGCCATCAGCAAGTGCAGCTCCGCCCGGACTCCTACGGGAGCCGGGCTCCACCGCCATCAGCAAGTGCAGCTCCGCCCGGACTCTTACGGGAGCCGGGCTCCGCCGCCAACATCAAAACAGCTCCGCCCGGACTCCTACGGGAGCCGGGCTCCGCTCTCGATATCAATCGCTGGTAAGCTCAATCCGGACTCCTATCAGAGCCGGACTTCACCCTTGACTTTGTTTGCAGCGCGGCTCCGCCCGGACTCCTACGGGAGCCGGGCTCCACCTCCGACACCAGAACGGCTCCGCCCGGACTCCTACGGGAGCTGGGCTCCACCTCCGACATCAGAACGGCTCCGCCTGGACTCCTACGGGAGCCGGGCTCCACCTTCGACATCAGAGCGGCTCCGCCTGGACTCCTATGGGAGTCGGGCTCCACCTTCGACATCGGAGCGGCTCCGCCTGGACTCCTACGGGAGTCGGGCTCCTCCTTCGACATCAGAGCGGCTCCGCCCGGACTCCTACGGGAGTTGGGCTCCACCTTCGACATCAGAGCGGTTCCGCCCGGGCTCCTACGGAGGCCGGACTCCAACCGCGGCCGAACCTCAATCGACAGATCCGCACCCCCTCGGCAGGTCGCGACAACAATCATGATCCTGTTCCAGGTCCTACAGCGGATTCTACGCGGCTCCAGCAGCGGACCCATTACTCCCTGACAGGCTGTAGCAAACGGCCACGATTCTGTCCCGCTCCCTGCGGCAGGTGCTGCACGATCCCACTACTCACTGACAGCTAGCGGCAACGGACGCCGCCCCACTATCCGCAACAGGCCATACGTGGCAGACTATGACAACAGCCACGAGTCTACCCCACCACTCTCCGCAATTAATTTCCCTGACCGTGGGTGGCCCACTACCAGACGGTTGCAGTTGTCACCATCAATCCGTTGCCCCCTCTGCCTATAAAAGGGGATCCAGATACGTTATTCTCTAAGCTCATTTTTCTTATCTCAAAACTCTGCTAAATTCTCCGTTCGAGCACTCCATTCTTGTTGGGGCAGAGAACTGACTTGAGCATCGGAGGGTCATGCCGGAGCAACCCCACCTCCGGTTTAGACTTCCCTTGCGGGTCCCGACGGCGACCGCGGCTTCCTCAACTCCAGCTTCTCCGGCGCAGGCGGATTTTTGCACCAACACCGCCCAAGCGACAGAGGATGGAAGAGTCTATAACCTTTACTGAAGAAGATGCCCGGGAGATTCAATTCTCACATAATGATGCGGTTGTAGTTTCTTTAAATATCGCTGACTATAATGTACGCCGTATTCTTGTTGATAGTGGAAGTTCGGCTGACATTCTGTTTTACGATGCATTCTCGAAAATGTTCATTCTAGATGGTCAATTGGGGCCGATAAACTCTCCGTTGGTAGGGTTCACTGGCGATGCTGTGCCAATAGAAGGGGTAATAACTTTAACCATGGTTGCGGGCCGGTACCCGAAGCAATCAAGAGTGCAGGTGGATTTTCTGGTAGTAAGGACACCATCTGCCTACAATGCAATACTCGGCCGATCCGGCCTCAACACCCTCCGAGCTGTGGAATCGACCTACCACTTGAAGCTGAAATTTCCTACTAGCCAAGGAATCAGAGAGGTCAGAAGAGATCAAGCCCTAGAAAGACATTGCTACAACATAGCCCTTCAGAGAAAGGGACAGTCCAACCCCTATCCGGTTGATGGATTGGACATTTACGATGACCTTACTGAAGAACGGGATGAGCCGATTGAAGATCTTGTCTCAATTCCTTTGAACGATGGGAATGAGGAGCATGTGGTGAATATCGGCTCTAACCTAGGAGAAGAGGTACGGACATAGCTCATTAATTTTCTGCAAAAGAATGCGGATATTTTTACTTGGGTCCTGACAGACATGCCAGGGATTGATGCGGAAGTCATGGAGCACCGTTTGGCTGTTGATCCCAAACATCGGCCGACGAAGGAAAAAATCCGAAGTTATGCATCGAAAAGGCAAGTGGTAATAGCTGAGGAAGTTGATAAACTCTTGAAGGCCAAGTTCATCTGAGAAGTCAACTACCCAAACTGGGTCTCCAATGTGGTTCTCATCAAAAAGATGAACGACAGGTGGAGGATGTGTATATACTTCAAAAAACTAAACAAAGCCTACCCGAAGGACAGTTACCCTCAACCCAGAATTGATCAGTTAGTGATGCAACCTCAGGCCACGAGCTTCTCACTTTTATGGATGCATTTTTCGACTACAATCAAATCAGGATGGCACCAGAGGACGAAGAAAAAACTACTTTTATTACTAACCGTGGTCTTTATTGTTATAGGGTTATGCCTTTTGGCCTCAAAAATGCAGGGGCGACCTACCAACGGCTAGTGAATAAGATCTTCAAAGAGCAGATCGACCGCAACATGGAGGTCTACGTGGATGATATGCTTGTAAAAAGCAAATTCATAAAGAACCATGTCGCTGACCTTGAGGAGACCTTCAACGCCCTTCAAAAATATAAGATGAAGCTGAATCCGACCAAGTGCACTTTTGGAGTGACCTCAAAAAAATTCTTGGGCTTCATAGTGTCGAGGTGCGGGATCGAGGTAAATTTGAAAAAGATTCGCGTCATCCAGGAAATGATCGCTTTGAAGTCAATAAAGGAAGTTCAGTGCCTTACTGGGAGAATAGTAGCTCTGAATCGCTTCATCTTAAGGTCGGCCGAGCGATGCCTGCCTTTCTTTCAGACCCTCAAGCAGCCGAAGAACTTCTATTGGACCACTGAATGTCAGCAAGCATTCGAAAAATTAAAGAGCTACCTCAGCTCACCCCCACTGTTGGCAAAGCCCGAACCCAGAGAGGAGTTGTTCCTATACCTGGCGGTCTCCCCTGTGGCTCTCGCAGTAGTCCTGGTTAAGGAAGAAGCAAAAGTTCAACAGTCGATCTACTACATTAGCCGAGTATTGAGAGATGCCGAAACTAGGTATACTAAGTTAGAGAAACTAACCTATGCCTTGTTGATTGTAGCTCGAAGGCTCCGACCTTATTTTCAAGGGCACACCATAACACTGCTCACCGACCAGCCGATCAAGGCGGTTCTGCATCGAGCAGATGCTTCCAGAAGGATAACGAAATGGGCAGTCGAGCTCATAGAATTTGACATCAACTATCAACCTCGATCGGCGATTATAGCCTAGATATTAGCAGACTTCATAGTGGAGTGCACTATTTCGGAAGAGATCGAACTTGAACAAGGTGAAGCCAACAACTCAGGGCTCCAGTTGAATTCCCCTGAAGAAAGAACGGATCTCCTTGATGGTTTTTGGACTCTCTACGTGGATGGTTCCTCCAACATGTCAGGCACAGGCGTGGGCCTGATCTTGGTTAATCCAGAAGAAATTATTGTGGAGTACGCACTGCGCTTCGAATTACCTACGACAAATAATGGAGCAGAATATGAAGCTCTGATTGCAGGATTGAGGATCGCCAAAGAATTAAAAGTAGATTGGCTCCAAGTCTACAGTGACTCCCAATTGGTGGTGGGATAAGTCAGTGGAAACTATGAAGCTCAGGAGGACAGTATGGTCAAGTACCTTGAAAAGGTGAAAGAGATCATTCCTTCCTTCGGTAGCTTTGACATCAAGCAGATTCCAAGAGCAAAAAATATCAGGACCGACCTTCTCTCCAAGTTGGCTACACTGGCTCCGACTGAACTGCCCAAGGAAGTCTTCTTCGAGGTTCTGAAGTGCCTAAGTATGGGAGAACCGCAGCTTATGATGGAGATCAACCATGAACCCAGCTGGATTGACCCACTGGTTGCATACCTCAAGGACAAGGTTCTTCCTCCTGATGTAAAAGAAGCTCGAAAGCTTAGGAACCAGGCCTCCCGATATATTCTTTATGAAGGCAAGTTGTACAAGAGGTCATACTCTTTGTCCCTTTTGAAATATCTTCTGCCTTCTGAGGCCGACTTTGCCTTGTGGAAGGTACATGAGGGACTCTGTGAAAATCACCTGGGGGCTAGATCTTTATCCCTCAAGCTGCTCCGACAAGGCTATTACTAGCCTACCATGTACCATGATTCCATCGAATATGTCAGAAGGTTGATCGGTGTCAGAGATATGCAAATATCCAAAGGCAACCCACCTCCGAACTTACACCCTTGAGTGCCCCATGGTCGTTTGCACAATGGAGGATGGATATCCTCAAACTTTTTCTCGTGGCATCCGGGCAGCGAAAGTTCCTCCAGGTGGCAATTGACTACTTCACCAAATGGGTCGAAGCTGAACCTTTGGCAAAAATTACAGAAGCTAAGGTGTAGGACTTTGTTTGGAAGTTAATTATCTATAGGTTTGGCCAACCCAAAATTCTTGTTGGTACAAAAATCTGCCTGTATCAGAGAAGCTGGAGTCGAGGGAGTCGCGGTCGCCGCCGGGACCTGCAAAAGAAGTCTAAACTGGAGTTGGGGTTGCTCCGGCAAGATCCTCCGACGCTCAAGTCAATTCTCTACCTCAACAAGAATGGAGTGCTTGAACGAAAATTTTAGTAGAGTTTTTGGGATAGAAATTTGAGCTTAGAGAATAACGTATCTGGGATCCCCTTTTTATAGGCGGAGGGTGCAATAGATGATAGTGACGTTCGTAACCGTCTGGCAGCGAGCCGTTCGGGGCCAGGAGGAATTTGTTATGAAACGTAGTGGGGTGAAATCGTGGCCATCACTGCCATCTGCCATGTGGAGTCTATTGTGGGGAGTGAAGCGGCGTCCGTTGTCATGACTTGCCAGAGGGTGGAGAAGCCGTGTGGTATCCGTCGCAGGAAGTGAAGCAGAGTAGTGGCTATTATCGTGGCCTGCCAGGGAGTAATGGAGCCGTGTGGGATCCATCTCAGGAAGTGGAGCAAAGTCGTGGCCATTACTGTGGCCTACCAGGGAGTAATAGAGCCGCACAGGATCCATCACAGGAAGTGGAGCAGAGTCGTGGCCGTTACTGCGGCCTGCCAGGGAGTCCAGGCCCGTCGGTCGAAGTTCGATCGGAGTCTGATTCTTCGTAGAAGCCCGGATGGGGATCATTTATCAAGGAATCTCGGCCAAGGCCTGTCTGCAATAGAAATTCGAAAGGAATTCGCCCTCAATGGAAGCACGGCCAAAGGCTTGCAGTGGGAATCCGACGCGGACCGCTCGTAGTAGGGATTTGAAGTAGATCGTTTGTAGCAAAAACTCGGAGGGGGTCGCTTGCGGTAGGAGCTCGAAGTCTGACCCTTGTAGGAGTTCGGGATGAGGTCCACCTGCAATAGGAGTTCAGGATGAAGTCTGGCTCCCGCAGGAGTCCGGATGAAGTCTACCTGTAGTTGAAGTCGGGGATGAAGTTCGGCTCCCGTAGGAGTTCGGATGGAGTATACCTGCAATTGAAGTCGGAGATGGAATCTGGCTCCTGTAGGAGTACGGATGGGGTCTACCTGCAGTTGAAGTCGGGGATGGAGTCCGGCTCCCGTAGGAGTCCAGATGAAGTCTACCTGCAGTCAGAGTCGGGGATGAAGTCCGGCTCCCATAGGAGTCCGGACGAAGTCCACCTGCAATTGAAGTTGGGGACGAAGTCCGGCTCCCGTAGGAGTCCAGATGGAGTCTACCTGCAATTGAAGTCAGGGACGAAATCCGACTCCCGTAGGAGTCCGGATGAAGTAATCCTGCAGCCAGAGTCGGGGACGAAGTCCGGCTCCCGTAGGAGTCCGGACGAAGTCTACCTGCAATTGAAGTTGGGGATAAAATCCGGCTCCCGTAGGAGTCCGGATGAAGTAATCCTGCAGCCAGAGTCGGGGACGAAGTCTGGCTCCCGTAGGAGTCCGGATGAAGTCTACCTGCAATTGAAGTTGGGGATGAAGTCCGGCTCCCGTAGGAGTTCGGATGGAGTCTACCTGCACTTGAAGTCGGGCATGAAATCTGGCTCCCGTAGGAGTCCGGATGAAGTAATCCTGTAGCTGGAGTCGGGGATAAAGTCCGGCTCCCGTAGGAGTCCGGATGAAGTCTGCCTGCAATTGAAGTTGGGGACAAAATCCGACTCCCGTAGGAGTCCAGATGAAGTAATCCTGCAACCAGAGTCGTGGACGAAGTCTGGCTCCCGTAGGAGTCCGGATGGAGTCTACCTGCAATTGAAGTCGGGGACGAAATCTGGCTCCCGTAGGAGTCTGGATGGGGTCTACCTGCAGTTGAAGTTGGGGACGGAGTCCGGCTCCTGTAGGAGTCTGGATGAAGTCTACCTGCTACCGGAGTCAGGGACGAAGTCTGGCTCCCGTAGGAGTCCGGACGAAGTCCACCTGCCATTGATGTCGGGGACGAAGTCCGGCTCCCGTAGGAGTCTGGATGAAGTCTAGAAGGTGGTCGATCATTGTGGAAACTTGGGTGGAGTCCGTCTGTCGTGAAGAATCCGGTCGACGCTGGTGGGGGTTTATCCGTCGGCAAAACTTGGGAGTGTTGCGGAGGCTCGGCCACCAGAGAGGTTCGGAGAGATGTCGCCGAAGGTCGGAAGTCGGTAGGATCCTCGGAGGGTCACTCCTGTCACGAACTTTGGCTGGGAGGTATTTTATACCCAACACCAGTCCCCCTACTTTCGAGTTCGAGTTTTGAATGAAGGAAGTACAGAGAAATTTTCACAGCCGAAGTTGTGCCCTTGAATCCTGTCACGATCACCCTCAGATATTTCGGCATTTAATGCGCGCGTGCTGGAGTCTTTTCAAATCGGGGCGATCTAAAGGGACCTTTCGGAATTTCCGCTGGTGCATTGGCCCAGGTACAATCAGTAATGGCTCTGTCAGCTGTCAGCCACTTTTAGCCGCCTGCGGTGGTGAGTGGGACACGCGGCGAGCGTGGGTCGGCTTGGGGAGATCCGCGATCATTATAGCGCTGGATCCCAGGGTCTATTTAAACCCACCTTTCTGCCTTCAGGAGCCTCATTCTGCCAAGAGTTCTATTGATGTCTGCCTTCTCCCTGAGAGCTCTGACCCTCTTTGGCATCCACCTTGGCCCCAAGCATTCTTCGAGTCATCCCTGTCCTCACCCCTTTGCATCCTTCAGAGCGATCTAGGTTAGTCCCAAAACTTTCATTTCTCTTCTTGCCATTTAGGTGCCCTTTCTCCTCCATTTTTCTTCTATCGCACTCCTCTGGTTTGGTCCCCGCAAACCCTTCACCTCTTGTCCCGCCTGATTTCTCCAGGATTCTTAGGGTCTTTGTTTGAAATATCTTCTGGTGCCTCCACCTCTAGTGGTTCCAGGAGTTCGCTACCTCAGCCCCCCAGAACCCCCACACTGTAGACGAACCCACATTTAGGGTGGGCCTCGCCCGATTTTTGTGCCGGATGCCATTCCTTGTTCTCTGACTCCGGATGAACTTCTACTGATAAGGGTTCAGTATGGAGTTCCTCCGGAGTATGATCTGGAGCTTCCTGGTCCCTCCGATCGGGCTAGCACCCCCCACCTGGCCGTTTCTGCCTGTATCAGGAGGCCTTCCGTGCCGGACTCCGGCTTTCGCTTCTGCCCTTCATCGTCGCCCTTTTCCATTTTTTAGACATTTCTTTAGCTTCAGTTGCGCCGAATTCCTTTAGGTTTTTGATAGGGTTCCTCTCCCTTTGCCATGTAGTCGAAGTTCAGCCATCTCTTTCTTTGTTTAGGCATTTTTACACCTTCAAGCATCACCCCTCGGCAAAGGACTGGTGGTATTTTTCCCCTCAGTTTGGCAAGAAGGGGTTGCTAAAAGGTGCTCCCTCTTCAATCCACAACTGGAAGGGGAAGTACCTCTTCATCCATTGCCCGACCTTGAGGCTGGGATTGCCCCCTTGGGGCTCCCTAAGGACTCTGTCCGTCGGGCTCCTAGCCTGGGGGAGGACGACCTTCAGGCCGCCCGGAGGCTTCTTGGTTATTCGGCTCCTTCCCTTCCCAACCTTCTGAAGGAGCAGTTTTTGTTCAACATCGGCTTGAGTCCCCTGGATCCTGCGAGCATCCCATCTTTCCTTTCCTCTTCTTTTCTCCTGCTCTTCTTTTCTCCTTTTTTTTTTTTTTTTGCGTGCCACTTCTTCCTTTTTCACCCATCACTGATCTCTCTTTTTTTTTTTTTATTTTAGGAATGGACACCGAAGCAGCATGGATGCTCGCCAGGGGTCTCAAGGCCCACAAAAGAAAAGGTGTCGCAACCTTCGAATCGGCAAAGAAAGCCAGAACGGAGGAGACAAGCTCGGCCACACCTGCCCAGGCAGCCCTCGCGGTCGACGTTCCTTCAGACGTCGAACCTTCGGCTCCCCGAGCATCTTCAAGGAGTCCCCCCACTGAGGTTTCCACTTTGGGGGTTCGCTTCGAGGAGGTGCCAAGGGTTGAGAGGGGGAGGAGAAGGAAGTCGGTGGCCCGCAGGGTGAGTAGCCATCGAGCCGCCATCGAAGAGTCTCTCAGTTTCGAAGGAGAGCCGGGGGAGAATCCCTTCAATGATAGGGACTTAATAAAGCGACTGATCGACGGCTGCATCCTGCCCGAGGTTGTCCAGAGGATTGATCGCGTCGATCCTGAATAGCGGGTTTGGGACTCCCTAAGGTCCTTTCTCGAGGTAAACAGGTTCACCTTCCCCCACCTCCTCGCTCCTTCGTTTAATTAGCTTCTCAACCTTCGTTCTGACCTCCTAGCCGCCCTTGCAGATCAGGCACCAGCTCCTTCCCAATATCGAGGCGACGAACCAGGCGAGGAGGGATGCCATCCAGGCTGAGGAGAGTCACCAGGCCGAAGTCGCCCGCTTCAAAGGAAAGATTGTGGAGGTAGCCACCCTCCAAGAGGCCCTGGAGAAGGAAAAGCAGGCCCTGGAGAAAGAAAAGCATACCTCGGAGGAGACGGTGAGGAAGGCGGAGGTCGAGGTCGCAAATTTGGCAGAGCAGATCCCGGTCCTGGTCTCGGAGGTCAGGGTTCTAGCGGTGGAGGAGTTCAAGGCCTCTGCGAAGATGAGGGACCTGAACGTTAAGTTCGGCCAAGAAGCATTCATCAAAGGATTCAAACTCTGCCAGGAGAAGGTGGTCGAGAAATTTCCCGAGCTCGACCTCAGCTTCTTGGGTGAGGCATCTGAAGACGAAGCCAGTCCCTCTCCTACTGCTACTGCCACCACAGCCCCCCTTCATGGAACACCGAGCTCCCCAACCCCTACTTCAGAGGTCTGAGACCTCTGACTTTGTATTTTTCTTTTATTGCAATTTTTCTGTTCCCTCTTGTCTTTAAGAAATATTCAATCAATGAAATTGGATTTCTCCTTATAGAGGGCTTCTCCTCTCTTCTTCCCCCCTCTCTCCTCCTCTTCTCTTCTTTCTTTCTTTTTTTTTTCGTAATGAGACACGCCTTGATGCTTTTGTCTCCCGATGGTAGTGTCCTATCGAAGCGCTTCCCCTGCCACAGGGAATTTCGCTGAAGTCCATGATCCAACGTCTGAAGAAGAAAGTTCATCATTTGATAAAGAGGTCGAAGAAGATGGATGGCGAACTTCGCAGGTTGAGGGAGAGCCACTCTGAAGCCATCGCGGAGGCCATCCGCTTTCGAAACCTCTATGTGAAGGAGATCATGGAGTACAGTCGGAGGAAAGCAAACTTCGAGAAGGAGCTCGAGGAACACAAGAAGCACGTCAGTGATCGATCTTGGGCTCAAGCTGTCGAAATCAGTTCTCTCAGAGTGGAGCTGTCAGCTGTGCGGGAGAGGATTAGCCAGTTGGAAGGAAGCTCGTCCTGGCTTTCGACTCGAGCCGACTGCGACCGGGAATGGTCGAAGAAGTTCTCCGACCTTCAGCAACAGCTCCAAAATATCGAGGCGAGCTATGACGCATACCGGGTCGACTGGTGCAGGCAGGTGGATGAATACAGGGGGAAGCTCAGGATGGCGACCGACGAGGTTGCCCACCTTAGAAGGCAGCTAGCTGAAGGGGCTCAGTTTGCTCCCATTCGGGATTCCGACGAACTCCAATCCCTGAGGAGAACCGTAGAAGAGCTATCTGTCGCCCTTGGAGAGGGGAAGGCCGAACTGCAGTAATTGAAGATCCAGCTGGTATACGAGCAGCGGACAGTCAAAGATGCAGAGGCAGAATCTGAGGTCCTGAGAAAAAGGCGCCGAGAGGTGGAGAACGAAAGCCAGCAGCTTCATCGGAGATATATGGAAATGCTAACGAGAGAGAAAGAATTGGAAGAAGAAGTCGAGAGCTTAAGGCACTCCCTGATGAGGGTCGAAGCCGAAAGTTCGAAGTCGGAGGAAGCCGGGCCCTCTTAGGGCTCTTTTCGTCCTTCATCCCTCTAAGTGTCTTCTTTTGCCACCTGTCTGTTTGTTGTCGCTATCGTTGTTGTCGTTACTGTTTTTGTTGTTTTTGTTATTTTTTTTTTTTGGTCTTCCAGGCTCTGTAATGCATATTTTGCTAATAAAATGAAAAGGTCTTTGTTACCTTACCCATACGTCGTGTTGAATTGTCGTGCACCGGACTTCTTTCATTTTTGTCCCGTGCGATGTTGATGTTGTTCGAAGGTTCCTTGTTCATCTTTATATTAGGTCGTCATTACCGAGTTTCTTGTACTTTTGATTGGTTCGGCATCGACGCCGCTTGGAGGTTCCTAGCCATCGTTGTGTCGATTTGCCTTTTGTTCGCGATCGTAGATCTTACTTTCTCTTCCTCCCTCTTCATAGAGATGAGGTCCTTTATTCTTTTAGTGTAGTTCGGCCTCCATTTTTTGTTGGGGTAGCCCGCCGCTGTTCCTTCACATTTCCCTCCTTCTTCTTTCTTGCCGGGTCTCGGATGGCCGGATCTTAATTGGCATCGAGACGAGGTTCTTCTCCTATTTCTGATGTGATCGGTTTCAGCTCAGGTTAGGACGAGGTTCTCTTTCTGTTCCTAATGGGACTGTGGAGGCACATATGGGTGCTGTATGGCCTCTCCCTCCATCCG
This sequence comes from Elaeis guineensis, assembly GCF_000442705.2. Taxonomy (NCBI): domain Eukaryota; kingdom Viridiplantae; phylum Streptophyta; class Magnoliopsida; order Arecales; family Arecaceae; genus Elaeis; species Elaeis guineensis. The sequence goes on from NC_026000.2 coordinate 57,553,879, forward strand.
GTCTACAAACAACCGGGCCTTCGATCTTGCTCATGTTAGGGCGAGGTTCTCCTCCTGTCCCTAACATGGCTGTGGGGGCGCATATGGGCGCTGTATGGCCTCTCCCCCCATCCGGTCTACAAATAACCGGACCTTCGACCTTGCTCATGTTAGGGTGAGGTTCTCCTCCTGTCCCTAACATGACTGTGGGGGCGCATATGGATGCTGTATGGCCTCTCCCCTGATCCAGTCTACAAATAACTGGACCTTCGACCTTGCTCATGTTAGGGTGAGGTTCTCCTCCTGTCCCTAACATGGCTGTGGGGGCGCATATGGGCGCTGTATGGCCTCTCCCCCCATCCGATCTACAAATAATCGGGCCTTCGACCTTGCCCACATTGGGGTTTGTTTTTGTTGTCCGATGGGGTCATCCCCTGTCGTTACAAGTCTATGCCAAAAAGGGAAAGATGTGCAAGTCTGAAAGAAATCTTGATTTAAAGCGGGATCGTTCGCAATATATTTACAAGTTTTCAAACCCTAGGGCTATGGAAGGTCTGCTTCCTGTCAAGGTCCTCCAGAGACGGAGTTGATGATCCCAACTGGAGGTCGATCTCCGAGCTGCTCTTCCCTCCTTGGCGGCTCAGGCTGCGGCAGGGCCCTTGGCCGATCTTCTCTACCCTCAGGCCGGCAACGAATGAACCTATTGAGTCGACCTCATCGGATGAGCTCCTCGATCTCATCTCGAAGCTGGATGCATTCCTCCGTGTTGTGACCGTGGTCACGATGGTAGAGGCAGAACTTGTTAGGATTGCACTTTTCGGGGTGCGTGCGCATCCTCTCTGGCCTTGGGAGCTGCTCTCTGACCTCCATCAGCACCTGGGTTTTTGATGCGTTGAGGGGGGCATAGCTGCGGAATCTTCCTGGGGGAGAGCCCCGTCGAGCCCGGTGCTCTGGGCTTCCCTACCTGCATGCTCGGGGAGGAGTCTGGGTGCGCTTGTGCCCGAGAGGAGTTCGAGAATGCGGCCGAGCTTCTCTCGGCCCTTTTTCAACTGCAGGCTTACTCGGGTCTCCCGCCTGCCACTCTCTCGCGGTCTCCTCATCCTTCATTTTGAAGGCTTCTTCTGCTCGAGCGTACCCTTCGACCCGAGCCAATAGATCAGCAAAATCCCTGGGGTACTTCTTTTCCAGGGAGAACAAAAGGTCGTTCTTCTGAAGGCCACCCTTCAGAGCGGCCATCGCTACCGATTGGTCCACGTTTCGGACCTCCAGCACGGTGACATTGAAACGGTTGATGTAGGCCTGAATGGACTCCCCCTCCCTCTGCTTGATGTTGATGAGGGACTCTGAACCCTACCGGAGATGCTGGCTGCTAACAAAATGAACCACAAACTGGTGGCTCATCTAATCCAAGAAAAAGATGGTACCCGACTTCAGCACCGAGTATCAATTTCTCGTCGCTCCCTTCAAGGTGGATGGGAAAGCTTGGCATAGAATGGCGTCGGGCGCACCATGAAGCAGCAACATTGTCCGAAAGGCCTCCAGGTGGTCAACTGGGTCCGAAGTCCCGTCGTAGCTTTCAAATTGAGGGAGCTTGAAGTTTGGCGGGATCGGTTCCTGCATGATCATTTGAGAAAAGGGAGGGTCAGTACAAATATCTTCACCATAAGCGGGGGGAGCATGGCAGAGTTCTTCGATCCATCGGTTCATCTCCTGGAGCCTCCAGTCCAGGAAATCCTCTCAACTACGGGTCTCGAGGGTCTTCTGGCAGAATGGGGGTAGAGATCTTCCAAGGGTGGAATCGTGATCCGACTGAGGGCTCTTCACCCTCGGATTCATCTTTCCGAGAAAGACAGGGCGACTGGCCCAAGTGGCCCATCCCACCATCGAATTTTGGAGTTCCAGTAACATTCTCTCTAACCGCACTGACGCCTGCGGCTGTTGCTGCTGCTGCATGGCCTGCACCGCTTCAGCGAGGCCTCTGACCTACTGGGCCAGCAAGTCAAATTGTTCTGCGCCAACTGCCGTAGCCGGAGGAGGGGGAGGAGGCTGGGAAACTGGAGGTGAGGTCGGAGCCTGAGATCTGGCCGTGGAGGCCGTGGATCGTCGCGTGGATGCTTTGCGGGGAGGCATCGGGCGAAGACCTAGTGAGGGAAGAAGGAGAGGATGTCGGAAAAGATGACCGAAGGCGGTCCCGTTGAGCACTCCTTTAAGAACAAGGGTACTGCGAAGACACACCCCTTCCTCTAGTGCCAATTTTGTTGGTGCAAAAATCCACCTGCATCGAAGAAGCTAGAGTCGAGGGAGTCGCGGTCGCCACCGGGACCTGCAAAAGAAGTCGAAACCAGAGTTGGGGTTGCTCTGGCAAGACCCTCCGACGCTCAAGTCAGTTCTCTGCCTTAACAAGAATGGAGTGCTCGAACGGAAATTTTAGCAGAGTTTTTGGGATAGAAATTTGAGCTTAGAGAATAACGTATCTGGGGTCTCCTTTTTATAGGCGGAGGGTGCAATAGATGATAGCGACGTTCGTAACCGTCTGGCAGCTGGCCATTCGGGGCCAGGAGGAATTTGTTATGAAACTTAGTGGGGTGAAATCGTGGCCATCACTACCATCTGCCATGTGGAGTCTGTTGCGGGGAGTGAAGCAGCGTCCGTTGTCACGACTTGCTAGAGGGTGGAGAAACCGCACGGTATCCATCGTAGGAAGTCGAGCAGAGTAGTGGCCATTACCGTGGCCTACCAGGGAGTAATGAAGCCGCGTGGGATCTATCTCAGAAAGTGGAGCAGAGTCATGGCCGTTACTGTGGCCTGCCAGGGAGTAATGGAGCCACGCGGGATCTGTCACAGGAAGTGGAGCAAAGTCATGGCCATTACTGCGGCCTGCCAGAGAGTCCAGGCCTGTCGGTCGAAGTTCGATCGGAGTTCGATTCTCTGTAGAAGCTCGGATGGGGATCATTTATCGAGGAATCTCGGCCAAGGCCTGTCTGCAATAGAAATTTGAAAGGAATTCACCCTCAATGGAAGCACGGCCAAAGGCTTGCAGTGGGAATCCGGCACGGACCACTCGTAGTAGGGATTTGAAGTAGATCATTTGTAGCAGAAACTCGGAGGGGGTCGCTAGCAGTAGGAGCTCGAAGTCCGACCCTTGTAGGAGATCGGGGTGAGGTCCACCTGCAATAGGAGTTAAGGACGAAGTCCGGCTCCTGCAGGAGTCCGGATGAAGTCTACCTGCAGTTGAAGTCGGGGATGAAGTCCGACTCCCGTAGGAGTCCGGATGGAGTCTACCTGCAATTGAAGTCGGGGATGGAATCTGGCTCCCGTAGGAGTCTGGATGGGGTCTACCTGCAGTTGAAGTCAGGAACGGAGTCCGGCTCCCGTAGGAGTCCGGATGAAGTCTACCTGTAGCTGGAGTCGAGGATGAAGTCCGACTCCCGTAGGAGTCCGGACGAAGTCCACCTGCAATTGAAGTTGGGGACGAAGTCCGACTCCCATAGGAGTCTGGATGGAGTCTACCTGCAATTGAAGTCGGGGATGAAATCCAACTCCCGTAGGAGTCCGGATGAAGTAATCCTACAGCCGGAGTCGGGGACAAAGTCCGGCTCCCGTAGGAGTCTGGACGAAGTCTACCTGCAATTGAAGTTGGGGATGAAATCCAGCTCCCGTAGGAGTCCGGATGAAGTAATCCTGCAGCCGGAGTTGGGGACGAAGTCTGGCTCCCATAAGAGTCCGTACGAAGTCTACCTGTAATTGAAGTTGGGGACGAAGTCCGGCTCCTATAGGAGTCCGGATGGAGTCTACCTGCAATTGAAGTCGGGGATGAAATCTGGCTCCCGTAGGAGTCCGGATGAGTAATCCTGCAGCTGGAGTCGGAGACGAAGTCCGGCTCCCGTAGGAGTTCGGACAAAGTCTGCCTGCAATTGAAGTTGGGGATAAAATTCGACTCCCGTAGGAGTCCGGATGAAGTAATCCTGCAGCCGGAGTCGGGGATGAAGTCCGGCTCCCGTAGGAGTCCGGATGGAGTCTACCTGCAATTGAAGTCAGGGACGAAATCTGGCTCCTGTAGGAGTTCGGATGGGGTCTACCTACAGTTGAAGTCGAGGATGGAGTCTGGCTCCCATAGGAGTCCGGATGAAGTCTACCTGCAGCCAGAGTCGGGGACGAAGTCCGGCTCCCGTAGGAGTCCGGACGAAGTCCACCTGCCATTGAAGTCGGGGATGAAGTTCGGCTCCCGTAGGAGTCTGGATGAAGTCTAGAAGGTGGTCGATCATCGTGGAAACTTGGGTGGAGTCCGTCCGTCGTGAAGAATCCGATCGACGCTGGTGGAGATTTATCCGTCGGCAAAACTTGGGAGTGTTGCGGAGGCTCGGCCACCAGAGAGGTTTGGAGAGATGTCGCCGAAGGTCGGAAGTCGGTAGGATCCCCAGAGGGTCACTCCTATCACGAACTTCGGCTGGGGGATATTTTATGCCCAACAACTCTCATTACTGATAACGGGCGATAATTTGCTGGGACAAGATTTGCTGAATTTTGTGAGGACCTAAACATCTCCCACAACTTCACGTCAGTAGCCCATCTGCAAGCAAACGGTGAAGCCGAAGTTACTAACAGGACTCTGCTGTAAGGGATCAAGGCAAGACTTGAAAGGGCAAAGGAAACTTGGGCGGATGAGCTTTATCATGTATTGTGGGCATACCGAACTACCCAAAGACTGCCCACAGGGGAGACCCCCTTTGCCTTAGACTTCAGAATAGAAGCCGTGATCCTGATCGAACTCAAACTCCCGTCAACACGAGTTGTGGCATTCGATGAGCAGCGCAACTCACAGGATCTCAAAGCCAATCTCAACTTATTAGAAGAGAAGCGGGAGACAGCTCAAGTCCGGATGGCCGCCTATAGGCAGAAAGTGGCCCGCTATTACAACTCCCGGGTCAAGAGCAAGGCCTTCAGAGCGGGAGATTTAGTACTTCGGTGAGCCGCTGTCTCACAACCTCAGAATCAAGGGAAACTTGCCCCTAACTGGGAAGGCCCGTATGAAGTCAAGGAGGTGGTCCAGCTTGGAACATACTATTTGAAAGAGCTCAAAGGAGCAGACCTTCTGCGACCATGGAACTCAAAAAATCTACAAATGTATTACCAATAACTTTGCCTTAAATAAAAGTTTCTTTCATATTTGCATATCTTTTCTTTTGGCATGAGCTCATAATGACAGGGAGTAGCTCCTTCCGACAATCGAAACTAAGCATGTTAGGAACAGGAGGAGGACCTCATCCTAACACGAACAAAGTCGAAGGCCCAGTTATTTAAAGACTGGATGGGGAGAGAGGCCCTTACAACGGCCCTTATATGCCCCCACAGTCATGTTAGGAACAGGAGGAGAACCTCATCCTAATATGAGCAAAGTCGAAGGCTTGATTATTTAAAGACCAGATGGGGGGAGAGGCCCTTACAACGGCCCTTATGTGCCCCCACAATCATGTTAAGAACAGGAGGAGAACCTCATCCTAACATGAGCAAAGTCGAAGGCCCGATTATTTAAAGACTGAATGGGGAGAGAGGCCCTTACAACAGCCCTTATATGCCCCCATAGCCATGTTAGGAATAGGAGGAGAACCTCGTCCTAACATGAGCAAAGTCGAAGGCCCGATTATTTAAAGACCGGATGGAGGGAGAGGCTCTAGCAACGGTCCTTATGTACCCCCACAGCCATGTTAGAAACAGGAGAAGAACCTCATCCTAATATGAGCAAAGTCGAAGGCCCGATTATCTAGAGACCGGATGAGGGGAGAGGCCCTCTCAACGGCCCTTACATGCCCCCACAGCTCTAACATGAGCTGAAATTGACTGTGTCAGGAACAGGAGGAGAACCTCGTCCTGACACAAACAAAGACCTGGCCGATCAAGACCGGACGAGGAGGAAAGCCTCCTCAATGCTCCTCAACACTCCCATGATCCCGTTAAGAGAAGAGGGAAAACCCTTGCCCAAATGTAAAAAGAAAAATGGGGGAGATAAAAAGGGAAAGCGACGAACTACACCAGTGATAAGAAAAAAACAAACTACATCAAAGACACAAGGGACCTCGTCTCAATGAGGAAAGAGACTCTTATCAAAAACCCTCAGTCTCTAAGAGGGAGGTCAATACAGGTCGAAGAAAAATTGACTTTCTCAAGATAACAAGAAGTTTGGGCCCCCAAGCTTGAGCACCGGGAGGAAGCATCAAACTCAAGTTGCCTCGAAAAGACCTACGGTCATGAACAAAAAAGGCAAATCAACACGGCGACGACTAGGAACCTTCAAACAATGTCGACATCGAACAAGAGAAAAGACAAAAAAAGTTCGGTAAACGACCACTTAATACAAGAAGGGACAAGGTAATGAAAAATTTCTTTTTTATTTCATTAGTGAAATGTACATTACAAAGCCTTGAAGGACAAAAAAAAAAGGGGGCAACAAGAAAGGAAAAGAATATATAAAATAAAAGGCAAAAAAGCTCCAAGGAAGCTCAGTATCATCAGACTTTGAACTCTTGATTCCAGCCATCATCGAGGATTGCTTTAAGTACCTGACTTTTTCTTCCAGTCCCCCTTTCTGCTTCCCCCTTTTGCGGGATCAAAAAGTACTCACGATCGAAGATGTACCACAAGCGCGGCCTTTGGGTGATCAAGGCGAAGCACGGTCGGATCTGTCTCTTCTACCCTCGCCTTCTTCGTCGACCCGAAAGTCACAGCGCCTTCTCTCTTGTGGGCCTTGAGACTCTTGGCCAACATTCGAGCCACATCCGTGCCCATATCTACAACAAAGGAAGATCGGCACAGTTTAGAAATAGAGCCGCAAAAAAAGAGAGAGTTCTGGAGCTAACCTAGGCTGGTCTGAAGGATGCAGAGATGCAGAGATAGGGACGACTCGAAGAACGCCTAAGGCCAAGGAGGATGCTGAGGAAGAACGAAACTCTCAAAAAGAAGGGACCAAAGAAACTCCCATGCAAAGTGAGATCCCTGAAGGAGGGAGGTGGGTTTAAATAGGCAACAGGGCCCGACGCGTAATGATTGCGGATCTCCCCTGGCTGACCTACACTCACCGCGTGTCCCACTCACTATGGCAGACGGCTGAAAATGACTGACAGCTGACAAAATCATTATTGCACCGTACCTAGAGCAATGCTCTAGTGGAAATTTCGAAAAAACCTTTTCGGATCGCCTCGATTTGAAAAGGCTCCGGCACCAGCACGCCAAACGCCAAAATATCTGGAAACCACCGAGTGCAGAAATCAAGGGAGGCAACTTCAGCTGTGAAAATTTCTCTGTACTTCCTTCGTTCGAAATCTGAACTCGAAAGTAGGGGGACTAGTGTTGGGTATAAAATACCCCCAGCTGAAGTTTGTAAAAGGCTGACCCTTCTAGGGCTTTTTCGGCTTCTGACCTTGTGTGGCATCTTTCTGAACTCCTTTGACCATCCGAGCTACCATAATACCATCCGGATGTCTCTGATAATGAGCTTCTCCATTCATCTACCGGACTGCTCCAAATACTCTTTGGACTTCACTATCAGCCGATTTTCTACAGTGATCGACTATTCTTCGAATCCCTTCCAGATTTTTTCCAACCACAGACGACTCTACTCCGAACTTCTTTCGAACTTCATCAATGTTTGAGCTTCTCCGATAATGAGACTTCTATAGTAACCAAACTCCATCCAAGTTTCTATGATGGTCGATCACCGTCCAGATTCCATCCGAGCTCTTACGAGAACTGGATTTCAGTCGAGCTCCTATAGTGGACGGATCCTCCAGACGGGCTCCAGCAGCTAGACTTCAACAACGCCAACCAAACTTCCACAGGATCCTCCAGACCCCTCCAGCGGACGAACCTCCCCAATGCCATCAGAAGTCCACTGCCGACCAACCCTCTACCGGATTCCTCATGAAACCAAACTTTTCCAACAGAAAGACCCCATCCGAGCTTCTACAACAGATGACTCCTGCCTGCAGCATCAGCGCTCTAGGCACCCAACAATAGTAAACCCGTCAGCAATCTAAGAAATATCCAAGCTTCTCCTGGATCGACGAGACAAAGAGCCATTCTGCTCCGTCAGACATCCCAGCCGAGCTTCAGCCGATAGATCCGAACTCTATGGCAAGTCATGACAATGGCCACTATCCTACTCCACTCTCTGTAACTAATTCTGTGTGGCTCCACCACTCTCTGACAAGTCACGACAACGGACACCACTCCACTCTCCGTAACAAACTCCACGTGGCCCTGAACGGCCCCGTGATGCCACTACTCTTCGTAACAAACTTCGCATGGCCCTGAACGGCCCACTACCAAGCGGTTACAGACGTCGCTGTCAATCAGTTACGCTCTCCATCTATAAAAGGGACCCCCCAGATACGTTCCTTTCTAAGCTCTAAACTCTATCTCGAAACTCTGCCAAAATCTTATTTGAGCACTCCATTTTTGTTGAAGTAGAGTATTGACTTGAGCATCGGAGGGTCTTGCCGGAGCACCCCCAACTCCAGTTTAGACTTTTCTTGCAGGTCCCGAAGGCGGCCGCGGTCATCTCAACTCCAGCTTCTCCGACGTCGGCAAAATTCTGCACCAATAGAAATAAATATGGATCAATTAGAGAAATTGATATATCTAACCAAATATTAAATTGGATTAGATCAAAATTTTTTTAGATCAATCTTAATAGTTGTAGCTTAGTCAAGTCCATATTTTTGACCATATCACTTGGACCATGATCGTGGCTCAAAGATTTAGCCCGAGTCTTTTGGTTGATTGAATTGAAATTAATCCATCAATTGATGTTTAAAATAAATTTGACAATATTGTATAGCAATTCAATCAGTGATTTTTAATTGAGAGTCAGTTTATCTGGTCATTTTGATGGTGTCTAAGGCAAGTCGAGGCAGACCCTCCCATCGATCTCATTTATCTGACCAATTTGATAGATCATATTTTTATTAGGTCACTGATTGATTTGAGCTGACCCATGCCATTAAGATAAATCAGTGTGACTAATTTAGATGTCTCTTAACCAGCTTGTATCAAGTCCTCTTAATGACTTGGTGAAGTCAGTAGGACTTATGACTCACAGATCAATCTCTTCTCTTATTCTCAAATCATTAAATCAAATTCTTTAAATTATTAAGCTCTTAAAATGATACAATTATGGGGATAATTAGTTCATTGCCTCCCATTAAGGTGCGTGATAATGCATCCAATATTCTAAATAGGCATTGGAGGCACCACACACCTAGTGTCTATTGGGTATTAGAATTATCATTCATCATATGACCACCTTGTTGTGCCCTTCAGATCAATGGTTAGGTTGGTCGAGCCACACTTAGACCTGGGCATTCATTTGTTGGATACACTTAGTGTTGTCATGTTAATAGTTGACCTAACAAAGATTTTCAGTGGAGGTGCCACATATTTGCTGAAGAGATGTCTTGGATAAAATCTAATTGCTAAAAATTATTTAATAAAATAATTGGTTAATAACCTACCTATGGATGCACTAGGGTTGATCCAACCATACTCAGGTCCGAATGTAGTCTATGTGAATTTTAGTACCTACTAAGGAATTAATGTAATTTTTTAAATTAAAGGTAGAGACTATCAATTCATATAAAATAGTGAAAGAACTTTTAGACTAATGTTCATGTCTTTAAGATTTAAATAATTCATATACTAATAAGTTTTGGATTTTCTTTTCAACTATGGCCAACACATTATTACTCCAATTGCTGTTGGACAGTGACAAGCTTATCGAAATAAATTTTGATAGCTAGTATCGAAAGCTTAAAATCATCCAAGAGCATGAAAAGATCTTAGACATGCTTACGGATCTCGCACTTGAAGAACCTAATGCACCCTGTGCCATGAGAGATACTTATATGAAGTGGCTCGATGACCGCATTACAGTATGTTGTATTATGAGGGTAGCCATAAATGATGAACTTAGCTGTAAGTTCAAGGATATGCAACTCAAGGAGATGATTTACTTGTTGAATGAGTCCTTTGGCACCTTGAGGATGCTGAGAGACACAAAATCTCCTGCATTGTGTTCAATGCCCGTATGTAAGAAGGAGCGTCAGTCATAGATCATGTATTGTACATGATCAAGCAGATTGAATGCTTAAGTAAACATGACTTTCCGTTACATGAACAGTTGGGCAAAGATGCTAGCCTAAACTTGCTACTAAAGTTCTACCTAGCCTTCTTGAATTATTATAGAATCACCAAGCTTGCAGTGAACTACCATAGTTTGCTAGGGTTACTATAGACATTCGAGAAGAACCATCAGCTCTAGAATGAGCTGGTGCATATTATGGAAGGATCATCTGCAAGTCATCATTTCTCTAAGAGAGGAAAGAAGAAAATGGTGCAGAAGAGTCGTGCCACAGATCTAAAGCCAAAGCAGGATGGAAAGTCGAAAGTCGAAAGTCGATAAGAGCCAGACAGAATACTTCTTCTACAAGAAGTTGGATCATTAGAAGAAAAACTGACCTGCATATATTGCTTCCTTTAATCCAAATAGGCCAAAAAATAAGAGAAGTAAGCAATCTATTGCTTGACAGGATACTTATATGATAACTTCTTGTAATTTCTCTATATGAGTACTACTATCTAGATATTGAATACTGAAAGTTTGATTAATATTTATAATTCATTACAAGGACTACAGGTCAATAGAAAATTTAGAGAAGGTGAGCGGTTCTTGAATATTGGAGATGGAAACCTTATTCCAGTTCTAGTTTTAGAAACTATGTAGCTTGTTTTCAAGTCTAGTGGTGTAATGTTAGATAAGTGTCACTATTGTCCTTCTTTTTTTATGAATGTCATCTTTGTAGGCCTTTTTGTCAAACTTGATTTTAAATTTTTAATAAAGAATGATTTTTATGAGATCATTATGAATGATACTAAAATCATGCAAGGACAATTGAAATATATCATATACTTACTATCAAAGTCTGTTGGTGTAACGTACACATAGAATAAACATTCGAGGATAAATAATGTCAGTGATACCAATCTTTGGCATCATAGGTTGGGTCATATAAACAAGAATAGGATAGATAGGTTAATTAAGGAGGGTATCCTTAAAATTAATGATTGTGAATCATTATCGATCTGTAAATCCTATCTACTTGGTATGATGACCAAATCACCTTTTAAGAAAAAAGGTGAGTGATCCGGTGATGTATTAGGCTTAGTACATAGCGATGTTTGTGGATCTATGAACATAGATGCCAGAGGAGGATATTATTACTTCATTATATTTAGTGATGACCTATCTGAAAGAAAAACCATCTTTTTTCTTGTAGGATCTTCCAGATCTAATGAGATCTGGGGTGGAATATTTTAAAAAAAATTATCCTATGATATTTTAGATCTAAGATCTATTAGATCTGATCCTTATTATATAATATTTAATCTAAAATTAAATTTAAAACTTGAGGATTAGAGAAATATCTCTAGGGTAACTAGATTACCCGATAGATGATCGTAGCAATGCCCGAGGTTCAAAATAGCCACGCAGTCACCTGACCTCTACCGATATCCACTCAAATAGGATCTAGATCATCTTCTCCTTACAAATCTTTGCTCCAAAAATTAGATGTAGATCTGATCTACAAGATCTTCAAAAGATCTTCTGAAGCTGGAGCAGCAGCATCTCGACAAATCCCTGCAGCCTTCTGATCAGGGAGCCACCACACCTTGGACAAGCACCAGATGGATGCCCAACCTCTTGGATGTGAAGAGGGGAGGGAGAGGAGTAGAGGGGGTGTAGAGAAGTAGAGGGATTTTATATTTTTACTGGGTATTGAGCAGATTCTCAAAATCTTAGGCGCAGATAGGGTTTAAATAGACCCTGCTGCGCCATGCAGTGCCACATCATTCGACCAATCAAAAAATTTCAATTAATTCTGGAAAAATTTTGATTGATGGAGAGATGTCATCTAATCATATCAGATAAAAACTCCACCAAACCCTCCTACTGTTGGTGCCAACACTAGATAAACACAGTGAGATTGGCGCCCAACAGTTTGAGTCGAACAAGGCATAGAGTCCTCATTTCATGGGCCTCTATCTTTATCCACTTGGGGCGCACGCCCAATCTGATCTAGGCACTCACTTTGAGGCCTAATTTAGTAGGTGGACACTTCACAAAAACTATCCAATGACCTCTTGCCAAGTGGCCTTCAGTTCAAGATCCATAAGTCAACGTTTGATCGATGTCCTAAAACAGATATGGCAGGTGACAGGAATTGGCAAGTGTTGTCTTAAATTCATCTGATGAATTAAGATAAGACTTTTTTGAGCTAGACTGACTCCAGTCAAACTGAGAGAAACCTTCTTAAGATTCTCTGGATGAAACAAATCACATTTGGCTCAGTCGAGATAAAAAAGATTGCACGAGGAGAAAGTTAGGCTCAATCGTGTGCTAGCACGATTTCCTTGAACCTAATTGGATCTAATCCAAATCAATCGAATTGTGCTAGCTCAATTGATAACATCCAGACCCTAACTCTTGTTTGTGTGACCCAGTTAGGTTCATTTTCGTATGGTAATGAGACATGTCGTGATCTCATCATCGATATCATCAAAACTCCTTTCGATGGACTAGAACTCTTCTGATTCAGACAATTAGAATGATCGATCATCAAGATCATTCTAATTGCTCTCAAAATCCATCAGTGACATCTAGTAGTATATGGTGGCAATCCATCAAAAATGAAGATGAACCTCTCGGTGCAGCTACCTATGTGATTGAGTTCCTCTATCATGAGTCCCGACTGAATTAGGGTTAAGGTGAACTTGTCAAACCCAACATCAGTCATATGAATTAATCGATCGATTCAAGTCCGATGTAAAACCTTAATGGAAAACTCTTTTTTATTATTTCACTCTGTCATGGCCATGGGCTTAAGGACTCAATCTTTTGATCATCATAGGACTACTCCTCTTATCTATCGAGGTTGATAGATCCCATCTTGGTGCAATCTGGTTCCTACAATGAATATGCTACAGCCAACATATACCTCAGGGTTCTGAATGGCTAGAAGATCGAGTTATGGTGTAGTCAAACTATAACACACTCAAGGTGGACTGTCGATGTACCTCAGATCAAAGAACTAGACACACAGCTGCAGCATTGAGCTAGTCATCAATGAGAAGGTAGACTTCCTTATGACTGCTCGAGGTGGTCACGCTCAGTACTCTTATTCTCAATGAATATCTATACTCTCACTCCGATGTCTCTACATCATAGACTCAAGACTTATCTACCCTAAGAAAGTGATCATACACCAACCTTTCGGATCGATCACCATCCTCGTGATGATCCTATGGTCAGGAGCTGTTTATATGTTAGTTATGTAAATTCATGCCTTAAATTTTCAACTCTTGAAAATATGAATTAACATTCCTATTAACTCAAAGGATGTATTACAGACATAATGTACACAATGTGATAGTAGAATAACCCTTTTATTCATTTATAGTCAAAATTATAAATTTGCCCTTACATTTGTACAGGAATGTGTCAGCCAATCTGGCATCTAGGGCACATATCTAACAAACTCCCACTTGACCTAATACCAATTGGCTACATATCTAAGTCCCATCTTCTTAAGGTGGGCTTCGATCTTCTGCTGGCCTAATGGCTTTGTTAGTGGGTCTGCCACATTGTCTGTGGAGTCGACTCTCCTAATCTCGACATAACCTTTTTCGAGGTAATCACGGATCAGATGGAATCGCCGCTCGATATGCTTGGACTTCTGGTGAGACCTTGGCTCCTTAGCTAGAGCTATGACACCATTATTGTCACAGTAAAGAGGGATGGCATCTGATGACATCACTCTAAGCTTTGCGGCAAACTTCTTGTACCAAAATGCCTCCTTCACAACTTTCGATGTATGGTGGAATCAGCAATCACCGTCTACTTGGAACTCTTCCAGCTAACTGCATCACCATTGCAAACGAACAGACTCCCAGATGTCGATTTTTGATCATCTATATCAGACATAAAGTCTGAGTCTGTAAATTTCTAAACCTGGAGTTCTCCATTCTCAAAGACTAAAAACATATCCTTAGTTCTTCTCAAGTACTTAAGGATACATTTCACAGAAGTCCAGTGCTCTTCACCTGGATTCGACTGATATCTGCTTGTGACACTCACAGCATGGGCTATATCAGGTTGTGTACATAGCATAGCATACAAGAGGCTCCCTATTGCGGAAGCATAAGGGATCTTGCTCATGCGTTCAATCTCCTCAGGTGTGCTAGGGCACATCTTCTTGAAGAGATGAATGCCATGTCTAAAAGGTACTAAACCTCTTTTGGAGTTTTTCATGCTAAACCTTTTTAGCACCTCCTTTATGTACATCTTTTGTGAAAGTCCCAGCATCCTATTTGGTCTATCTCTATAGACCTTAATACCCAGTATAAAGGATGCCTCTCCTAGATCTTTCATAGAGAACTCCTTAGACAACCATATTTTGACTGAGGTCAACATGAAAATATCATTCCCAATCAGAAGGATGTCATCTACGTACAATACGAGGAAGACAACTGCACTCCCACTGACCTTCTTGAATACACATGGTTCCTCCTCATTCTTGATGAAATAAAATATTTTGATCACATCATTGAAACGAGTATTCCAGCTCTGAGATGCTAGCTTAAGTCCATAAATGGACCTTTGCAGCTTGCAGACCTTGCGATCATCATCACTGGATGTGAAACCAAGTGGCTGTTCCATATAGATATCTTCCTCAAGATATCCATTTAAGAACGTTGTTTTCACATCCATCTGCCATATTTCATAATCAAAATAGGCTGCAACAGCAAGCAATGTGCGGATGGATTTTAGCATGGCTACGGGCGAGAAGGTATCCTAATAGTCAATGCCTTCGCGCTGACTATAACCTTTCACTACGAGCCTAGCCTTGAATGTCTTCACATTCCCATCTACACCTATCTTTCTCTTGAAGATCCATTTACACCTAATAGGTACAATACCTTCAGGTGGATCTACCAAGGTCCATACTTGGTTTGAGTGCATCGAGTCAATTTCTGATCTCATTACCTCTAACCATTTTTTGGAGTCGATATCCGATATCGCCTCGTTATAGGTCTTGGGGTCATCACCATGAGCCCCATTTCCCATGAGGAATATTTTTTCTACATCCTCTTGTATGGTACCTAAGTACCTTTTAGGAGGACGAAAAACCCTAGTCGATCTACGAGGTGGAAGAGGTTGTGTTAGGACTGGTTCTAATTGATTGGGTTCTTCAGGTTCTTTAGCTCGTTGCTCTTGGGAGACATTCTCCTTGAGCTTAATTATTCTTTCGATGCCACCATCTTGAATAAACTATTTTTCAAAAAAAATAGCATGTCGATTCATAATCACATTGTAATCTTTCGGAATATAGAAATAGTATTCTAATGAGCCGAGCTCTAAAAGACCTGAACTCTAACTTATCCGCCGCTATTTCTTGACATGAGCCAGACAATCCCAAATTCTGAGATGACTCAGACTTAGCTTCTTACCATGCCATATCTCATACGGTGTGGTAAGAATGATTTTAGAGGAAACCCTATTCAATACATATATTGCTGTCATGAGACAATATCCCCAAAGAAACTCAGGGAGGTCCGTGAAGCTCATCATGAAACGAACTATATCTAATAGGGTCTGGTTCCTCCATTCTGAAACCCCATTGAGTTGTGGCATTCTAGGTGGAGTCCATTGAGAGACTTTGCCATTGTCTTTAAGATAGTCTAGGAACTCCCGACTAAGGTATTCACCTCTTCGATCTGATCAAAGAACCTTAATGGGCTTTTCTGTTTGTTTTTCTACCTCATGCCTGAATTCTTTGAACTTTTCAAAGGCTTCAGACTTATGTTTCATTAGAAATATATACCTGTACCTAGACATATCATCGGTAAAGGTAATGAAGTAGACATAGTTGCCTCTAGCCGGCACATCAAATGGGCCACACACATCCGTATGTACCAGGGCAAGTAGGTCTGTGGCCTTTTCCTATGTTCCACAAAAGGAAGCTTGGTCATTTTGCCTTGAAGGCATGATTCACAAACTGGATATGACTCGAAAGTCAACGGACTCAATAGTCTGGATTTCTCCAATTTGTTAACCCTGTCTTCCGCTATATGATCTAGCCTTAGGTGCCATAGATACCTATCATTTAGACTATCTCTAGGCCTTTTAATTCCTATGGCATTCATATTTTGCTCGATATTAAATACAAATACATCAATATGTATTTGATAGAGACCATTAATAAGAAAATCATTTGCAACTTTATTATTTCCATAAAATATGTTACAATGGTTCTTATGAAAGCTAATCACATAGCCTTCTTGTGCTAAACATGAAACAGAAATCAAAGCTTGCTGCAGGCACATAATAACAGTCTTTAAGAACTAAATCCAATCCTAACGGTAATCACAGAGGGTAGGTTTCCACGGCCACAGCAGCAACTCTTGCTCCATTCCCGATGCGTAGGATCATATCCCCATCCCTCGGCCTCCTGCTCTCCTTAAGACCCTGCATAGAAGTGCACAAATGAGTACTAGAACCAGAGTCAAGTACCCAACTTGATGCAGAGAAAACCGTAAGATTAGATTCTATAACGAGCATTCCTCCAGAAGGACCATCCTTCTTGTTCTTCAGGGTGGCCAGGTACTGAGGACAGTTCCATTTCCAATGGCCATCTGAATTGTAGTGAAAATATTTTCTCTTTTCAGCAGCCTTCTTCTTCGGTTCCATCTTCTTCCTTTTTCCATCCACCTTCTACTTCTTCGTAGACTTTTTCTTCTTTCCAAAAGACTTTCTCTTGGAAGAAGTCTGCTCCATAGTAAGGACTGAGCCTTTTAAACCCTTCAAAGAAAGCTCAGCCATAACCAACATGTTCATTAACTCAGCTAAGGTACACTGCATCTTATGCATATGAAAGTTCATGATAAACTGACCATATGCATCAGACAAGGACTGAAGGATTACATCAATCTGAAAATCCCTGTCTAAGATGATACCGAGCTTCTCAAGCTCCTCAAGGTCCTTGATCATTGTCAAACAATGATCTTGGACTGACTGCCCATCACGCATTTTAGCCTTAAAAAGCCTTTGGCAGACTTGATACTTGGCTGCGCGACTTTGTTCACCAAACAACTCTTGTAGGTGAGCCAACATTTGGCAGGTAGTCATAATGTTCTCATGCTAGCATTGCAAGTCATCAGACATGGCACCCAACATGTAGTACTTGACTTTGTTATCTTCATCCGTCCACTTTTTCAAAGACGCTCTCTGTTCAGCAGTCGGACATGCTGGCATGGCAGGTGGGTCCTGGTCCAAGACATGAGTCAGTTTCTTGGAACCCAGAATAATTTTATAGTTCCTCAACCAGTCTTTGAAATTAGGTCCAGTCAATCTGTGGGTGTCTAGTATTTTGGTCAGGGGGTTGGATGCACACATGTTTCCTGTAGAGAGTCAAGAGTTTCTAGTTAGATTTTGTAATCAGACTTAACCAATTTATTTAGGAGTTTTATTTTTAAACAAATTAGGCACCCACTATTTTCTCAGATCCCTACACTCCCTAGGTAGAGATGTGAAAATCTTCATGATTAGTGATTTTTAGTGGGTGGTGCGGTCTCACCGACTGGCTCACCACCTCACCTAACAGTTATTGGTGGTGGGTCAACTGATGAGTGGACAACTCTTGTCCAATGATTCTCTAATCATGGTGCACCCAAAACTTGATCTCTAATTCATGAAGCTCACCGTGCCTGAAATATTGCTTCAATCTTTAGTTAAGTCAGACCCACCATTTGCATGAATTAGATTCCTAATTGGGTCCCTCACTGTATTCAGAATATTGAGCACAACCCATCCTCTAATCCGTAGCATCCAATGCCTAATGGACATGGTTGCATCTTTTCGATGCTACTGAGCTACTGTAACTAGTCGAGAACAATCAACCCCGAGAAGGACCCGCACATCCATAATCATGGAAGACCTTCGACTTAATATTTTCTTAGGGAGATTTGATTTAGGTATCATTAAACTTGACTTGACATAGTCATAACAATTATGACTAACCTAGTGGCACGGGTTAGCTCGAATTATTAGCCACCTCAAATCAGAATTGGGTCGACACATATGGCCAAGTAAGTGAGACCAATGGAAGGGATATGCCGTTAACTTGACAAGAACGCATTCGAGTCGAGTAGCTCCCAATTAAAAATCAGTCGGTCACATCTGCCCAACTTATCTTAGACACCAAATTGTCGAACCAGAACCAATTGGGTTAGTACAATCCAGGTTCTAACCACTGAGCCAAATTAGGTCTTAACTTGATCGAGTCACATCTAAATATGATTCGACCTTGACCTATACTTAATCCTATTAGGCTGGTCAATTATTAGCTTTCATGATCCCACCTAACCAACTTTTGATTCAGTTTGATCAACCGCTAGACCTAATTGAGCTATCCAAGTCCGAATCCAATTTTATGAAAATGACTTAGATCTAAAATTCTCAATTTTAGATCTAATTTAATTTCATAAGCTTAATTCATTAATTAAGTCTTGCATTCATAAATAAAATATGTAAATAAATCCTAGGGTTTCAGGATCTAGGGTTTTGCAGAAAAGTAAATTTTGATTTCTGATTAAGGATGAACGCGCAGTACCCCTACATGCCATAAGAACACCCCCTTGAATGAAAGGAGAGGGTCTTAAACCCTATTTTGTTCTTATAACCGGACGGCCATGAGGAACACCTTAATCAGAAATATTGATTTAACTTTAAAACTAGTTAGATCTAAGTTACATATCACATATATAATTTCAGATCTAACTTATACATACTTTGCATATATCTCATGTATTAAAATCTGATCTAATTAGCATATTTTCAGGTCTGATACATCATATGTAACATCTGAAAAATAAGATTTAAATTAAACTATTCAATATAAAATCTATTCTAGACAGTTACTAGAATAATTCTACAACTAGTCTAGGCATGCAGCAGATCAATCTTATGAATTAATTAAATTTTATTTTTTATTTTTTAATTTGAATATAATATTTATAACATAAGAAAATTAAAGAATAAATTAGATTTAATTTATATTTTAATCATATTAAAATATAAAATTTGAAGACTATTCATAGTTTAAACTATTCCTAGTCTAGTCTTGCATCTCATACATGTTAGATCTACTTAGATTTAATTTTATTTTTTTTTTAATTTTAGATCCTATCATATCTGATGTGACATCTAAAATCTATTAATATCAAATAAATAAAAATAAAAATTAAATCTAAATTAGATCTGAAATAGAGCCATCAACCTGGCTCTGATACCAGTTGAAGAAAAAATTGCCTTTTTCCTTGTAGGATCTTCCAGATCTAATGAGATCTGGGGCAGAATATTTTAAAAAAAAATTATCCTATGATATTTTAGATTTAAGATCTATTAGATTTAATTTTTATTATCTAATATTTAATCTAAAATTAAATCTAAAACTTGAGGATTCGAGAAATACCTCTAGGGTAACTAGATTACCCTATAGATGATCGCAGCAATGCCCGAGGTCCAAAATAGCCACGTAGTCGTTCGACCTATACCGGTATCTACTCGAGTAGGATCTAGATTGTATTCTCCTTGCAAAACTCTGCTCCAAAAATCAGATTTAGATCTGATCTACAAGATCTTCAAAAGATCTTCTGAAGCTGGAGCAGCAGTTTCTCAACAAATCTCTGCAGCCTTCTGATCAGGGAGCCACCACACCTTGGACAAGCACCAGATGGATGCCCAACCTCTTGGATGTAAAGAGGAGAGGGAGAGGAGCAGAGGGGGTATGGATAAGTAGAGGGGTTTTATATTTTTGCTGGGTATTGAGTAGATTCTCAAAATCCACGGCGCAGACAGGGTTTAAATAGACCCTGCTGTGCCATGCAGTGCCACATCATTCGATCAATCAGAAAATTCCAATTAATTCTGAAAAAAATTTGATGGATGGAGTGATATCATCTGATCATATCAGATAAGAACCCCACCAAACCCTCCTACTGTTGGCACCAACACTGGATAAACACAGTGAGATTGGCGCCCAATAGTTTGAGTCGATCAAGGCATAGAGTCCTCATCTCATGGGACTCTATCCTTATCCACTTGGGGCGCATGCCCAATCTGATCTTAGCACTCACTTTGAGGCCTAATTTAGTAGGTGGATACTTTAAAAAAACTCTCGAATGACCTCTTGCCAAGTGGCCTTCAGTTCAAGATCCATAAGTCAACGTTTGATCAATGTCCTAAAACGGAAATAGCAGGTGACAGGAATTGGCTGGTGTTGTCTTCAATTCATCTCATGAATTAAGATAAGATTTTTCTGAGCTGGACTGACTCCAGTTAGACTGAGAGAAATCTTCTCAAGATTCTCTGGATGAGTCAAATCACATTTGGCTCAGTCGAGATGAAAAAGATTGCACGAGGAGAAAGTTAGGCTCAATCGTGTGCTAGCATGATTTTTTTGAACCTAATTGGATCAAATCCAAATCAATCGAACTGGGGTCGCTCAATTGATGACATCTAGACCCTAACTCTTATTTGTGTGATCCAGTTAGGTTCATTTCCATATGGTAATGAGACATGTCATGATCTCATCATTGACATCATCGAAACTCCTTTCGATGGACCAAAACTCTTCTGATTCAGACAATTAGAATGATCGATCATCAAGATCATTCTAATTGCTCCCAAAATCTATTAGTGATACCTAGCAGTATATGGTGGCAACCCATCAGAAATAAAGATGAACCTCTCGGTGCAGCTACCTGTGTGATTGAGTTCCTCTATCATGAGTCCCGACTGAATTAGGGTTAAGGTGAACTCGTCAAACCCAACATCAGTCATATGAATCAATCGATCGATTCAAGTTCGATGTAAAACCTTAATAAAAAACTCTTTTTCATTATTTCACTCTGCCATGGCCATGGGCTTAAGGACTCAATCTTTCGATCATCATAGGACTACTCTTCTTATCTATCGAGGTTGATAGATCCCATCTTGGTGTAATCTGGTTCCTACAATGAATATGCTACAGCCAACATACACCTCAGGGTTTCGAATGGCTAGGAGATCGAGTTATGGTGTAGTCAAATTATAACACACTCAAGATGAACTGTCGATGTACCTTAGGTCAAAGAACTGACACACAATTGTAGCATCGAGCTAGTCATCGATGAGAAAATAGACTTCCTTATGACTACTCGAGGTGGTCACGCTCAGTACTCTCATTCTCAATGAATATCTGTACTCTCACTCTGGTGTCTCTATACTATAGACTTAAGACTCATCTATCCTAAGAAAGCGATCGTACACCAACCTTCCAGATCGATCACCATCCTCGTGATAATCCTATGGTCAGAAGCTGTTTATGAGTTAGTTATGTAAATTCATGCCTTAAATTTCTAACTCTTGAAAATATGAATTAACATTTCTACTAACTCAAAGGATGTATTACAGACATAATGTACACAATGTGATAGTAGAATAATCCTTTTATTCATTTATAGTCAAAATTATAAATTTGCCCTTACATTTGTACAGGAATGTGTCAGCCAATCTGGCATCTAGGGCACACATCTAACACTATCGAGGTATGGGTATGTCTATCTTATGAAGTATAAATTCAAATCATTTGAAATATTCAAACGATTCCATAATAAAGTAGAAAAATAGATTGAAAAGACCATTAAAACTCTTTGATTAGATCGAGGAGGTGAATACCTCACCAGTAATTTTCTGACATATCTAGAAGAGAATGAGATTCTCTCATAATGGATTCCTCCTGAAACTTCATAATATAATAGGATATCAAAAAAGAGGAATCAAACACTGTTAGATATGATTCAGTCCATGATGGGCTTTGTTACTCTACCAATCTCTTTTTGGAGATATGCTCTTGAAACTATTTACTACATACTTAATAAAGTTCTAAGCAAATCTGTAAATAAAACACCATATGAGATATGGTCAAGATGTAAGCCAGTGCTTTCATACCTTAGGATTTGGAGATGTCCGGCTTATGTAAAGCGTTTAAAGACAGACAAGCTTAGACCTAGATCTGATAAGTGCTTGTTCGTAAGGTACTCTAAGGATACTAAGGGGTACCACTTCTACCTCACTGAAGAACAAAAAGTGTTCATCAGCAATAGGACAGTCTTTTTAGAAAAGAAGTTCTTTGGAAAAGGAACTAATGCCACTAAAATCAAACTTAGTGAAGTTTGTGAGGTAGAAATACCGACATATACAAAATCAGATTTGATTGGAGAAACAAATCTAGAGCCTGTAGAGATGCCATTAAGAAGATCTGATAGAGTATCATATCAGCCAGACAGATACTATAGTTTTTTGGTTCAGGATGATGATCCTATCAAACTGGATGAGAATGATGAGGATCCGATCACCTATATGGATGCTATAGAAAGATTCAACTCTTAGAAATGGTATGATGCCATGAAATCTAAGATGAAGTGAAAGAATAATGTTCTACAAGCCAATCGCATATGGGATGCGATGGGGTGCTTTTCTATAATTTATCTTCTAAACTCATATAATTGACATTATTATTTAATAAAATAGACTTTTCAATTCATTATATACGGCATCTTATTATTATTTTTAAGATTATAATGAATCTCATAGTTCTGGACAATGATTTTAGAACCGTGATGAGATCATGTCAGTGAGACCTAAATCCTTGATAGCCATGATCTAACATATTTTCAGTCATTGATTCACTGAGTCGGAGTTCAATGATATCGATAAGACTGGCATGTCCTATGTATACTCAGTAATGAGGATGGTTGATCTCACAACCTCTTATGTGGTGACACTAATATAAGGATGTGGGTGCTCATTAGAGAATGAGTTTACTAAATAGACCTATGAGAGAATATCTGATGGAGTTTTATTTATATGTCAGCTGATGATTCTTTAATACAAGTTGTGTAAGAGATCCTTTGACCTAAGATCACCATAGTTCCTTGTGTACGTGAATCCATATTTTGGTTCACTCTCTAACTTGATTCTCTGATCTTTGTGTGGGTGTTCTAGATATGGTGAAGTATGCATAAAAGTTATGAGTGGTCAATAAGGGATCAGTCACTCCTAATGAGGGGAGCGAACATCCTATGTGATCTTATAGGTTGATGATTTTGAAAGTCTTTGGCCAAAGTAGGATGATAATTAGAAAAAAATTTCTAATATATCATCAACAAAATCATCACCTTCTGATCGAGATACATTTAGATAAGCAATTTGATTTGACATGATTTCATACCCACAGCTCATCTGGGATATTGTTTGATTGAAGGATTGAATTGCATAGTAACTTATCACTGAAGGGTATTTTGATAATTTTTATCAAATTTTATCTCTTTCAAATAGTCATGATACTTTGTTAGATGTCAATCTTGACTTGTGGACTCATTAGAATTAAAAGAGTTTAATTCAAAAATTAATTAAGAAGAACCCTAGTTAATTGGGACTCTTGAGCTGATCTAATCTGATCAGATTAAGATTAGGTCAAGAGTTTGTGTCTACTGCTGGTTAGATTTGAAACTCAATGGGTCACATACTTTAGAATTTGGTCTTGATCTATTTTAATTAAGATTTAATATAAACTTTTGAGATTAATTTGATATGCTAGCACATTGTGTTAACCCAAGTTCCTAATTAGGTTAAGTTCAAAGTGTTTGAGCTAAACTGAACCTGTTGCCTTTGATTTGATTGGATTGGATCTATTTTAATTGGACTCTTACCTAACTTGGAAGAGTTTTAAGTGTAGAAGGAGACCTCCATGCCACTCTGATTTCATACCATAATTTTAATGCTGCCACCCTCTTTTTAGCGTTCAGAAGAGGCAGAGTCTTTCTTCTTTAAGACTCTTGGCCACTTCTTAATTTCCATCGATTCTTTAATTGTCACATGCCTCAAATAAATGAGAGAAT
This sequence comes from Elaeis guineensis, assembly GCF_000442705.2. Classification (NCBI taxonomy): domain Eukaryota; kingdom Viridiplantae; phylum Streptophyta; class Magnoliopsida; order Arecales; family Arecaceae; genus Elaeis; species Elaeis guineensis. The sequence continues at coordinate 57,577,909 of NC_026000.2, forward strand.
TATGGGGTGTAGAAGAAGAAGAGTCCTTCTATGTGAAGCCTCTTTTGCATCACTTAATTCATCAAAGAATTTATTTCTTCATGTGAAGAAGTGGAGCACCAAGGTTGGCACCCCTTGGGTCTCTTGACATCTCTTTTTTATCTATTTATATGGGGTGCCTCTTATAGGATAAGGGCTAAATTTTGGTAAAAAATCAAAGTTCCTGGCATGTGATAAGAGAGAAAAAAATTTGAAAAAAATTTGAGGAAAAGATAAGGAAAAAATTGAATGGAAAATTAGAAAGAAGGGAGGTGAGAAAAATAGCAAGTGTGGTGAGCCTATCCTAGGGTTTGATTTTTTCATATATTGCAGCACAAAATCAAATCCTAGATTGTAAAACTTCTAGAAAAAATTCTCTTGGCATGATCTTAGTGATGAAATTGAAGGCATATGAGCATTGGTACGATCGTTCTTCGAGTTTGAAGCCGATAGTGTTCTTATGAAGAAAAGGCTGTGGTGGTGTACCGATTGGGAAGGACCTTGAGCAACTTCTATATGTATCACTATTAGAGGACTTCTATTTTGAAGTCTTATAGAGATCATCTTCTTACCATACTACTCATTTAAAAAAGTATAAGTTTCTATCTTTTTGCATGCTTGGATTTTATTTTGTTCGACATCTACAAGGTGATTCTAGGGTTTAGGATTTGGTTTGACAGTTTTAATTGTTAAAGCTTTCAATTTGCATGTTTAAAATTTTTAAAATTTACATTCTACTACATGATCAGAACCCAACAATGGTATTAGAGCAACCCTTTTTAGATTCGATCAAACAAGTGCTAAAGTTGTAATATAGAATTATTCTAATTTATATTTTGCCTAAATATTGCATTGATTTTTAGTATCGATCTTAAAATTAAAAATTATTTTTGACTTTATTTGAACCATGGATTTAAATTTTAGTTATTAAATTTTGAATTTATGATAATATGAAATTTATTGATTCATGGTTGTTTGATGCTTAAATTATTTATGATTAAGGGTGTATTACATGCCTAATTCGATTAGGATCTATTTTAATATTGACTAAACTTGTTATATGTTAAGTCATTTGCACACCCTTATATGATTGTTGTAATCATTTTTTGGCATGATAATATGAATGATATTATAACTTGAAAAAAGTATGTTAAATTTCATAATTTGTATGTTACATTTTATGTAGTAGTTAGGGTGTGCCGAGATCAGTTCAAGACCTTCCATAAAAATTATACAAAGTTGTAATGTTGGGATTCACTTACAAATCAAATATCGAACTCATTGATCAATTGGTATCTAGACAAATGTTAAAGGTGATTTTCTAATTAGGTCTATATACTGGTATGACCAACTTTGTTGGTGTCTAAGAAAAGCTATGGGGAGCCTCCCACCTACTGACCTGACTAATTTTGGTCTTATTGAATTTCGAACTTAGATTGATTAGTGATGTAGATACTACAAAGGTCTTCCTTCATGCTTAGTCAACAGAGTATGTCAAGATCTTAGTGAGCTTGCTGTGTTATCCCCAAGGCTTACTATAAAAATTGATATAATATTAACTAAGTGCATATTGATGCTTATGGCATATTTGAATAATGTTGCCTTGTTGTGCTATTCACAAGAGCGGCATTATTTAAGTATGACCATATAGGATTGAAGGGTTAACTTAACTAGAACACTATAGTTTGTTATGCTATCCACAAGACTTTGAATGATGTAGAGATAAGAGAAAAATATTAAGAATTGTATGAAGTATAATTGATAAAGAGTTACCTACTCTTGAACTCATGAATGCTTGTTATGCTATCTACAAGATGTTTGTGAAGAATAGGGATCTCAACCCCACATAGAAATAAGCAATGGTTCTCGATGTCTAGATAGATCAAATTATTGCAAAGAAATATTTCAGAATCCATACACATGGTTACCGCATAATTTATCTTTTTGACCCTAGATGCTCTAGGATGGTCTCAAGTTAACTATCAACCGAGATTGCTTCATCCACATTGTATTTTAACTTTTCAAATCTATATCATGGATTATCCTAACCAAGGCTTTGTTAAATTGAAATATAGTAATATATTAACTCCAATAATTCAGGGGGGTCAATCCCATCTTGTTCCATACACAGACTTTGCAAGTATTTCACTATACCCAGTAGCCTTCCATCACTGCATTAGAAATTCAGATAGTCCAGCACCAAAGCACAGTGAGTTACTTGCAAGTCACGATAGTGATCTCAGGTTTGAAGGACACTTATACCCATGTGCTTCGTGAGCAGCTCTTGATAGTAGAATGCTCAGCAGGTGAGTCACTTATTCAGTGATGATGTACTCCTATATCTCATCTGTATACCATACCAGTATCACCACACTCTTTAGTTAAGAGAACAACCAATCCATATGACACACAATGACCTCCACTTGATAAACATCATCATCCTGTAATGACGTATCATTTGATCGCGAATATGTTTAAGAACTATATGATATATCTTCTCTTTATCATACACTAACATAGTTCTAAGGACTTTATCACAGCACAAGAGTTCAAGAAAGATGTAACTTTATGATAAAAAAATGTGAGAATAACTTTTATTCATTTATCAATAATTCATATATAAAGAAGAACTCAATCGTCACACGATTGGTTTTAGGACACAATTCTCAATAAGTCCCACTTGAACTAAAGTCAATCGGGACAATATCTTATACCCATCTTCCATTTGAAGTCATCGAACTCTTTGATCTTAAGAGCTTTAGTGAAGGGGTTGGCTAGATTCTCCTTTTCATCGATCTTCTGAAGGTCGACATCATCTTGGTTCACGATCTCTTGTACCAGGTGATAGCAGTGCAGAATATGTTGCAGCATCCGATGTAGCATTATATTCCTCTTCGCATTCAAAATCGGCCATAGTATGTTGCTTGAAACTCTTCCAGCAAATAGCTTCTCCATTTAAGGTAAATACATAGCCCAACATGCTTCTGCTGTCATCACAATCTATCTGGAAATTGGAATCAGTATATCTCACAAGTTTCAGGTCTGTGTTTCCATAGATAAGCCATTGGTCTTTAGTATTTCTCAAATACTTAAGAATTACTTTCGCAATCTTTCAATACTTCTCATCAGGATCAGACTGGTACCTACTCACTATCCCTAGTGAATTGATCATATCTAGCCTTGTACATGTCATAGCGTACATGATAAATCCTACTACCGAAGCATATGGTATTCTATTTATACGCTCTCTCTCCTTTGGAGTTGTCAGATAATCCTTCTTGAAAAGAATAATTTCATGTTCTATCAGAAGATAGTCTTTCTTGAAATTATCCATGTTGAACCACTTCAACAAGGTATCGATGTTCATAGATTGGGACAATCCAAGCAACTTTCTAGATCTATCCCTATAGATCTTCATCCCTAGGATGTAGGATGCTTCTCCCAAGTCCTTCATGAAGAACTGTGATGATAACCACAGCTTCACACTCTACAAAGCTGGAATGTCATTTTTGTTGGAGCAACATTTTCAGATTGTGGATGTCATGAAACAGCAAGGATCTGGTCATGGAGGTCCTTGAAGACCAACAATCAAGCAAAATAAAAACAACCTTCAGAATTTTAGCAGTCTTGTAAATCCTATCGGTAGATTTTTTTTCTGTAATTTGAACCCCTTCTCCACCTGAACTGAAATCCATCTTTTGGAATCTAAAAATACTCTTGATGAAGCCTCTAAAAAATAAATGATGAGGGTGGAACTCCTCTTGGGTAGCCAAGAGAGGGCACACAAAAAGGGGGGCGTGCATAAGGAGGGCGCTAGAAACCCTAGCACTTCCTTTCTTTCTTTTTTGGGGTGGGTGGCCAAGAAACCCCAGAATTTCTTGCTGCTAAGATGTGGAAAAGAATAGAAAGAGAGAGGAAGAGAGAGAAGGTTAGGAAGAAAATGATTTTGATATTCCTTTGCTTCATCGAGTCAGAATACAATGTATCTTTATGTACAGGGTTAATGTGATCCAACCCAAAAACTCTCCTGGCTAACTCAACACAAGATTGCACTCACCCAAACCTATGTATACCTATGACTTGACCTAATCTCATAATTTTAGACTCAATTCTAGCCCAAATATAAGTTAGCTCCTCAATGCCCAAAATCTCTGAACCTCAAGATCCGAAAGGCTGACAGCCTTTCATCCTAGGGCCCAAACTAGCCTTAAAAACCTCATGACCATCTCATGGGCTTTGGACCTTGACCTTAGCCTTGGTCCCCTGAGCCTTAGGAGCACTACATAAGGCCCAACAATCTCCATCTTGGTGCCCCAAGGCCTCAACCAACTCCATCCTGTCCATCAAGTACATTAGTGTCACACATTTTTGAAAGCTATCCTGTGGAAGTACCTTCGTCAGTGCATCTACTGGATTTTTCTTGGTGTGGACCTTCACCAGCTCCACCTCATCTTCTTCCATAAGCTCTCTGATTTGATGATTCCTAATATTAATGTGCTTCATCCTCGCATGGTAGACAGAATTCTGTGCAAGTAACAGTGCACTCTGACTGTTGCAGTGCACCTTAATGGCCGTCGGTGCAAGACCCATCTCTAACGCCAAGCTCTTCAACCATAGGGCCTCCTTCGCTACCTACGTAATGCCAATGTACTCTACCTCAATGATGGATAAGGCTGTGATGGGCTGCAAGTATGATCTCCACGAAATGGGATCTCCAAATAGGCTAAATACAAAACCTATTGTCGACCACCGGGTGTCCACTTCTCCATCGAAATCCACATCCATGAACCCTCCTATCAACCCCCGAGCCTCTTTGGATGTGTTGGAGAGTCCCTCAGTAGCTCCTCACTATCTATAGTAGATGCTGACTCCAACAGTACCTGCCAAGTACCCGAAGATCCTCTTTAGTGCTCGCTAGTGCTCTCTGCCAAGCTGCGCCATGAACCTGCTGACCTGGCTCACTGCGTGGGCGATATCCAGTCTACAACACACCACGGCATACATAAGGCTCCCCACACCAGAGGCATATGGCACTCTCTCGATCTCTTGAGCCTCCACCTCAATCTGTGGTGCATCATCTTCGAGAGTCTAAAATGCTCGATGAGTGGCAGCTCCGTTGGTTTTGCTTCCATTATCCCAAACCTCTCCAAGACTTTCTTGATGTAACCTTTCTGAGATAAATGTAGCACCCTCTTGGCTCGATCATTGAAGATTTTCATGCCTTAGATCTTCTTCATGGGCCCCAAATCCTTCATCTCAAACTCTCGAGACAAGGCTGCCTTCAGTTCCTGTACAACCTTTCTACTCTTGCATGCTATAAGCATGTCATCTGCATACAAGAGTAGAAACACCCTAGACCCATCCTCCAAAGATTTAACATAAATATAAGAGTTATACTCATGTATGGAAAGCCTGATGCTCCTCACATAAGAATCAAACCGTTTGTACCATTATCTCGACGACTGCTTCAGTCTGTACAGTGATTTCTACAATAAACAGACCTTTCCTTCGGCTCTTGGCTCTTAGAATTCAGGTGGCTGCTCCATGTAGATGCTCTCTTCTAGATGCCCATGGAGGAATACTGTTTTGACATCCATCTACTCCAGCTCCAAATCCTGAGCTGCAAAGATGCTCAACAGCACTTTGATAGAGGTATGCCTGATGACGGGAGAGAAAACCTCACTAAAGTTGATATCTTTCTTTTGGGAGTATCCCTTGGCCACTAGCCTCACCTTGTACTTGATACCTCTCTGCTTTGAAGGCCCCTCCTTGCATTGGTAAACCCACTTGCAACGAATGGTTTTCTTCCCTTGTGGCAACTGCACCAATGGCCACGTCTCATTCTTGTGGAGAGACTGCATCTCCTCAAATTTTGCTTGGACCCATCTCTCTCTATCCTTGCTCTCCATAGTCTCCTCGTAGGTGTAACAGTCTCCATTCTCTATCACCAGGGCATATGATACTGTCTCCTCGAAGCCATATCATCTCGGTTGCCTGACGTTTCTTTTGGGCTTATGCAGTGCAACCTCGATATCTATCCTAGATCCAATTTGCTCCTGCTGGACCTCCTGACCTCTTTCATCCATCTGAGCTCTCTCCACCTATGGAGATACCTTTGAGGAGTACTATACCTGAATATCAAGTTCTCCCGATGCACCTACAAGTGGCAAAATAGAATAGGATGTTAGTTGTCCAATGTTGTCCTGTTGGACCTCCTGCTACTCTTGCTACTCCTCCATGCTATCTCACCTTTGGAGAACTAAATTTTCATCGAAGGTGACATCTTCACTAATGACAACATTCTTCTCCAAGAGATCCCACAGTCGGTAGCCCTTAATTCCTTATGGATATCCCAAGAACACCATCTTCCGTGACCTAATGTCCAATTTGCTCCGCTCACTAGCACCGATATGCATAAATGTCGTGCACCCAAACACCCTTACATGGCTCAGCCCAATCTTCTTTTCAGACTATTTCTCTTCTAAAATACCACCATCTAACTTAGTGTGAGATGATTGATTCACCAAATAATAGGTTGCATCTACTATATCAACCCAGAACACCTTAGGAAGCCTTGCCTGCAGTCTCATGCACCGTGCCTTTTTCATAAGGGTTTTGTTCATCCTCTCAGTCACCCCATTTTGTTGAGGAGTCTCTCTCATCAAAAAGTACCTATTTATGCCACACTCCTCATAAACAAATTGAAACTCCTTGCTGGTGTACTCCTCATCATTGTCGGACAGCAGGCACTTCAAGCTCCGACCTGTCTCCTTCTCCATGTCAACTTTCCACACCTTGAATTTGGTGAAGACTTCTAATTTTTCCTTCATAAAGTAGACCCATACCTTCTTTGAGAAATCATCTATGAAGGTCAAAAAGTATCTCACCCCATTCCTAGTTGAAATCGGGCCGGTCCCCATACATCAGTATGAACTAGTTTCAGTGAGGCTGCACTACAGACTGAACTGCTGGCTAACTGCACTCTCTTCTGCTTTTCCATCAGGCTTGGCTCACATGTTAGATGTATGTCCTAGAAGCCAATATGGCTGATACATTATAATAAATCTAGGACATAATTTTATACTTAATATATTGATTTGATCAATAAAAGGATAAATTTATTTTTTATTCAAGTGTGATGTGTCCTTGAATCATCCATGAAATTAATTTTGATATATATTCTCAAGATGTTGAGAATTAGAGACATGTATTTAATTCCTAAATGCTTCCAATCATAGGATCATCATGAGGATGGTGATCGATCCAGATAGACTAATGCACAAATCATTTTCTTTGAGATAGATGAATCTCTGATTTACAGTGTAGGGACACTGGATGATGAGTGCGGACAGTTATTAGAGAACAACTAGTACTGAGAATGGCCATATGAGAGATCACTTAGATTTCTACTCGATCATCAGTGATCATCTCGATGCTGTAGTTGTATGAATGATCTTTTGATTTGAGATGGCACTGCTGCTCGTAGTAAGGCTGCTAGAGTTTGATTGACACATAAACATGGGTCTCAATGAGCCCTTGTAGTAGATATTGACAACAGTTGGTCCACTGTAAGAGTAGGATGTGCATCAAGATGGGATTTATCAACTTTGGTAGAAAGGAGTAGTCCTATGGGATTTGAGAAGCTAAATTTGAGAATCTGTGGTCATAGTAGTATGGTTGATGGAAAAGAGTTTCTATAGAAGTCACAACTGGATTTGAGCTAATTGAATCTTTCATATGACTGATGTTGAGGTTTGATGATTTATCTATGACTTGCCATCTAGTCGGGACTCACGATAGAGGGATTAAATCACACATTAACAACACCTAGAGGTTCATTTCATTTCTACTGGATTGACACTGTATACTGCTAGATGTCACTAGCGAATTGTGAGAGCTCACTAGGGTTGTTCTGGATCGATAATCCTTGATGAGTTAGAGTGAAATTGTTCTGAACTATTGAAAAGAGTTTTAATGATACTTTGATAGTGATCATTGTATATCTCACTACCAGATAGAATTAAACTTATAGAGTCACACAATAAAGAGATTAGGCCTAGAATTAGCAATTAAGTTTATAAAGTGTCAATTGGGTTTAGAGAAACCCAATTGAGTTCAAGATAACTTTGCTAGTACATGGTTGGACCCAATTCCTCTTTTCATTTGGATTACTTATTTGATAAGATAATTTAAAATTAATTATTTGCTAATAACTTACATGAATTAGATTCATGAAACTCTAATTATTGGGTGTCTAAGATTTTGAATTATATGAATTAAGGGTGCAAGTCTCTTATTAATTTCTTTGATAGTTATTTCCTAGATGCCACCTTGATTGGATCAAGTTGGGTGTGTCCTATGATTAGAGGACCTTTTGATTTCATATAGGGTATTCCTTAGGTGTGTTTTAGGGTGTGAAATAATGGGTGAAAGGGCTCCAATTGTTAACGCCTAAAGGATCTGCTAAAGTAAGTTGGATAACAAAAGTTATTAGGAAACCTAATGCAAGTAGGACTTGTATTATGAGATTGAATAGGATTCAATCCTCATGCCTATTTAAAGGAATCTTCCCTAAGATCTCTAGAGCATCTAAACCAGCAGCCCTCCATGCCTCATAGACACCCCACGTCCTCTCTTCCTCTCCCTTTCTCTTCTCTCCTTTGCATCCCATACGCCCCACATCCTTGGGCATCCTAATTCTTCTCCATGTCAAGGGTGTTGGATGTCCCAATTGGTGCTGGTTCCTGATGTCTAGCAATAGCACAAAGCAAGGAGAAAGATTAAAGAAGAGGAGAAGAAGAAGATCAAGAAAAAAGATCAGTGTTGATCATGATCTAGGCTTCATTTAGATTTAGCAGGCTGAATTTTTTTAGAAAAAAAAATTTAATTTTTTGAAGCCTGTTCCAAACTAATCCTAAGTGGATACACGTAAAGGCTGGATACTTATGTGATTAGAAAAAAATCTCTTCTCTTTCAGATCCAGATTCGAAAAAAAATATTATAAAATAGATATGTGAATTGATCACAATCTAAATTTTAGCATATGTCAATTTCAACACATGAACTAGATCTTTATGATTTTATGCTTTATACATGCATGATTTAGATTAAAAAATATTTTAATCTTATAATTCACTGCAGTGTTTAAAAAATAAAATTTTGAAACACACATGCATGCCCCAAATCTCGAATTCCAACATTGGTATCAGAGTCACAGGTTTCATATTGCTGAAATTATCATACATATTTTGAAAAGAGTTTTAAAATCTGATTTTATTTTAATACATGAAATGTATAGATGAATTTTAGAATCTGATATTTAATTTTAGATTTGATTTTAGGATATATAGATGATATGTCAAAGCATGCATAGATCTAAATTTTGATCTAGAATTATTTTTAGTTCATGTTTACATAAAACATAGATGCCTGCATGAAACCTAAAATTTTATATGATCTGAATTTTAATTTATATATGTGATATATGATTGTATATTTATATCATAAATTTAGTTTAATATGATTCATGATTAGTATATAAGATATATGATATCTATAGTAGATCTGAATTTTATTTAGATCTGAATTTTGAAAGAAGAGTGCCCTATAAGCCAATCACAAGTGTGTTGTGATGGAACTTTTCTTTGTAATTTTTTAATTCATGTAATGATATTTATTATTTGATAATAAAATGAGGTATTGATTCATCATATTAGCTGCTTCTTATTATGACTAAGATTATGATGAATCCAAAGATTAGGGTAATGATTTTAGGAGACATGAATGGATCATGCTAGTGAGACCTAAAATCCTAAAATTTTAATCTTAAATATTTTTGATCATAGGAACATTGAGTCGGGGATCAATATTCTGGATAGACTTGCACATCCTATGTATGTTCGATGGAGAGGATGGCAGATCTCACTAGCCACTTATGTGGGATACTAATACTAGATTATGGGTACTCATTTGAGAAATGAGTCCACTAAATTGACTCGATGAAAGAGAATATCTTATGGAATCCTTACTTGCATGTCAAAGATGGTTCTCAAAGTGAGAGTTGTGCAAGTAATTCTTAGACCTAAGATCACCATGAAATCTTATGCACATGAATTCATTTTTTAGTTCATACTCAAGCATGGCTTTAAGACATGTACAGGGTGTTCTAGATATGGTAGGCATATGTACGAAGGTTGTGAGAAGGTCAACATGGAATCGATCGCTCCTAGTAAGAGGAGATCGCATCCTATGTATTCTCATTCGTAAATGACTCAAAAAAAATCTTTTGATCCAAAGTAGGAAGGAGATTAAAAAGAATTTCTAATGCTTCTTTATTGGAGTCATCATTGGTTAATTGAGAATTGATATGAATATATGTTTGAGTTTGACATGATTCCATACTCATGAAAATATTCAAGATGCTGAGATGATTGAAGGATTGTATTGCACGGTAACTTATCACTGAAGGACATATTTGATATTTTCATCAAATTTTTACATCTTCTGGGTAGTTATAATATATTGCTAGATGTCAATCTTGACTTATAAGTTTTTGATCAAATTAAAGAGTTTAATTTGAACGCCAATTAGAAAGAGTTCTAATTACTGAAATTGGGTTAGCTTGATTGGACCTAAATCGGTTAGATTAAATTCTAATCAAATTAGGTCAACTTACACCCGACCTACTATTAGCTAGATGTGGAAGCCAATGGGTCACACACATATAAAAATTGGCCAATGATCCCCTTTAAAAAGATTGATTGGAATTTTGGATTCAATCGGGGTTCCAGTAACCATGCTAGCATGTGTGGAATCCCTAGCTCTTTTAAAGATCAATTTGGTCTCATGCCTTGCTTATTTGCTAGCCCAATTTGGTAAAAATTTGGGTCAGGTCAAGTCACCTTGAAGCAACAAAAAAGGGGCACCATATCTGGTGTACATGCCAAATAACTAAGAGTCCAACTTAAGAAGGACTCTTGGCGCTAATATGTAGAATGCATGCGCACTTTATTTGTGGCATGGAGAAGGACTAAGAATCCTTCTATTTTGGATCTCTATTTTTTATGAAAAATAGAGCAGATGATGAACCACCTAGAACACCTTTAAAGTATAAAAAATATACCAGATTGTGCATGAAAAATTGCTTGAAACTTTGCTACACGTGTGACAGTTTTTTCTGGATGCACGAAGGGATGCAAAGACTCCTTCTGTTTAGGGAGTCTTAAGTAACTTTTTATCTAATAATTTTTGTGATAAAGATTAATTTTAAGTGCTGATCATGTGATAAAAATCTAAAAAATTATCAAATTAAGAAATGTTGCTTTTCACACCCTTTTTTAGGCATGCATGTGTGCGATAGGGAGAAGGTGCTCGCATGTCTCTTCAGTGAAGAGTCCTTCTCACATATGAACTCTTATTCAAATAATATGTTATTTGGTGATGGTCTTCATATTTTAATAAAGGTTTATGTAGCAAAATTTTATGCTAATCTGATGTGTGAAGAGATGCAAAAAGAATCTCATTTTGGGCATGCACGCATGAGAAGGTAGGAATCGACGTATCACCCCCAGAAGAGTCCTATTTAAGGACTCTCAGATAAGTGACACGAGGACTTGATATACCTTTCCAGATGAGAAGTGCCTTCTCTATTAGCACCCCATCTAGTGCTATAAATAGGGGACAACATATGGGGTGATCATTCAATTCTTACATCCCCTATCCACTCCCTCTCTCCCTCTCTTACAACTCTAGCTTTTAGGACAAGGCTTGTTCTTTTAAGACAAGCCTAATCCTAATAGCTCTAAGGATTTAAGAGGTCTAGAAAAAGATGGTCAAGTCTAGTGGATGATTCAGAAAGGTTCAGACTCAGGTCTGGAGGAAGATCTGATCGATTGATGGCTGGTTAAGTTCTAGGGGCTAGCACTCTTGAAGCAAGGTGAAGAAAGAGCACTGTCCTTGGTTTAATTTCTGTGTGGATCTCCATTAGAGGGCAGACACTTGAATGCCTCATGAAAATTAGATTAGCATTACAGGTAATTTTTTTATCCAAATTTATATTTATTGTACTTTGATTATTATAGTCAAGAGTTTCTGAACATTGGAGTTTTCGATGCATCGGGTGTTTTGAATGAAAATTTTAAACATCTAACCCTTCCACTGTACCATCAAATCCCAACAAATTTTACATGCATATATGTGATATATGTTTTTATATTAAATCTAAAAATTATTTTTATGATTTAAAACTTATTTTCATATAAAGAATTTAGATCTAAAATTTGATTTTAGAAACTGAAATTTATGTTTGTGCATTAGAATTTTGGTTATGAGAAAATCATAAATTAGGTCATGTAATAGGATTAAATCTAAAATTTTTGATTTGAGTCATATGGGTCTAATTCAATTACATAATTGATCAAATCGAGTCAAGTATTGATTAGGATTAGATCAATTAAGTTAAATGATCATGTAATTATTGTTGATCAAATAGATTAAGTTCCATATGTAGAATCGATTATCCTAAGGATCGAATTTGGCTCGATGGTTTGAGCTCAATTCGCTAGAGTTAACCTGTTTGGATCAATTGACCTATTAGTGCCTAAGGCAAGTTAAATGAGATATAGTTATTTAACTGATTTTGTTCACTTATCTGGCCAATTTATTGGCATCTAAGGAAAGCAACAGGGGAACCCCACCGATCTTGACTTATCTGGCCAATTTGAAAGATTGGATTTCAAATTGAGTTGCTTAGTGGTTTGGTTTAGCTCATGCCAATTAGATCAGTCATATGATGACTGATTAGATGAGATCTAAACCTAAACATCCTCATAAATATTAAGTCCATAGGTCTTCCATCATTGTAGATGTACGGGTATGCTACTGGCATTGATTGTTCTAGACTGGTCATAGTGATTCAGTTGCATCGGGAACACGCAATGACTCTATTAGCAAAGAGTTGCTCTAGGGTAAGGATGGGGTTGGGCTCAGTAACTATTAGGTGAGGGACCCAATGATGGCCTTGCATCTACTTGTGAACGGTGGGTCGGGCTTCACTAAGAAGTGTGGGCAATAATTGTTAGGTGAGCCCACATGACTTAAAGAGCAAATTATGGCAACATGCTTAGAAAAGCATATGGACAAAAAGTTGCCTATGTATTGGTATGTATGTTACCAATAACTATTAGGTGAGATGCATATCATCGGTGGAACTACAGTGCTCACTAGAAATCCTTTATCGCATTAGTATTTTAGTTTTCTTTCTACAGAGTGGAGGATCCGATAAATTAGTGGGAGTCATTATTTGCATCTTAAAGTTTCTAGAAGCAAATATAAAATTAAATATAAAAATCTAACTTGAATCTCTACTCTCATAGTTAAATAATGTCAGCCTCGAACCCTCTAGCCTGCATCCTTAAAATCAATCATTTGACTGACACCAATTACAAAGACCGGCTCAAAAGTCTCAGGATTATCCTGACTTCTGAAAAACTAGGTCATGTACTAGATCAGAAACCCATAGTGCTACCAAACCATTCTACTGCTGAGAAAAGGGTTACTTTTGAAAAGTGGATGAAAGAAGATAGTCAAGTTAAGTGTTATATGCTGGCATCTATGTCAAATAAGTTGCAAAGCCAATATGAGCATATGCCTATTGTCAGGGCTATGATTATGCACCTGCAAGAGTTGTATAGCGAGCAGAGCCACACAACATGCTTCGAGGTATCTAAAAGACTCTTCAATCTAAAGATGCATGAAGGACAGTCAATCCATGAGTACTGTATGATAGTGATGAAAGGAATATGCCCTACAAGTCAATCGAAATTTATTTTTTGATGGATTTTTCTTGTAATCTTTCAGATTCATGTATTGACTCTTTAAATAATAAAAGATATTTTTTATCATATGCTGCATCTTACTTTTGTAATGATTATGATGAACTCTATAAATCAGGATAATGGTTTAGGGTTATGATGAGATCATACCTATGAGACCTAAAATCTTAAAAATTTTGATTTAGAAAATTCCTAGTCATAGGAGCATTGAGAAGGAGATCAATATTCTGGAGAGACTAGCACTTCCTATATATGCTCGATGGAGAGGATGGCTGATCTCATATGCCATTTGTATTAGACACTAATACAAGAAGTGGGTGCTCATTAGAAAATAAATTTACTGAATTAATCTGACTTAAGAAACATCTTATGAAATTTACTTACCCATCAAAAGATGTTTTCTTATAGTAGGAGTTATGCATATAATCCTTTGACCTGAGACTACCACAGAACCTTGTATACATGAATCCATATTTTTTAGTTCATACTCATTCATTACTTAGTCATGTATGAGGTATTCTGGATATAGTGAAATGTATATGGAAGTTGTGAGTAGGTCAACATGGAATCGATCACTCCTAGTAAGAGGAGATCGCATCCTACTTGCTCTGATCGATTGATGATTCAGGAAGCCTTTGATTAAAGCAGAATAAAAATTAGAAAAAGTTTCTAATATTTTATTAATTGAATCATCATATATGATTGAGAGAAATATGAGTGTGATATTGGATTTGACATCATTTCATATTCAAAGTCATATTCGGGGTGCAGGAAGATCGCAGGATCAAATTGCACGATAACTTTCCACTGAAAGATATTTTTGGTATTTCCACTAAAATTTTATATCTTCTAAATAGACATGATACATTGCTAGATGTCAATCTTATCTTGTGAGTTTGATCAAATTAAAAAGTTTAATTCAATCACCAATTAGAAAAAGTTTTAATTGTTGAAATCGGGTTAGTTTGATTGAATCTAAATCGGTTAGATTAAATTTTAATCAAATCAAATTGACTTGCACTCAGATCTATTGCTGGTTAGATGTAGAATCCAATGGGTCATACACAAAGAAAATTGATCAGGGGTCTAATGGATTAGATTATATTTGCAAAATTGATATGCTAGTACATGTTGCAAAAACTAGCTCTCTATTTCAAATTGGGTTTGAAATTGATTCCAGATTGGGTAATTAAGGCCAAATTAATTCAAACCAATTTTAGGTTTGAGTTGGGGAGTCAGAAAACCAAATCTCTGTGGTCAAAAAAAAATTTTGTGCGTGGGTGCAGTTTTTGTGCACAGAAACAGCTTTCACGTCCCATGAGATGGGATGCCTCATCCTTGAGCTTATCTAATGTTTCATGATGAAATAAATTTTTGAGTGATTTTTAACTTAATTTTAAGCATCAATTTTTTTTTTAAAGTTAAAATTTCTTCTGATTTAAACATAAAAATTCATCAAATTTGAAAATCCTGTCAGTCTGATCCATGCACCTGACCAAGAGTCCACTTGTGAAGGACTCTAACCCATTTATCACGCCACTTCTTAAACTGAGATTTTTTTCACACCATTCTGATGTTAGCACCTTCATTTTTGGCCATTGGATGGATAAAATTGTACTGATGGATGGTGAAGAAAAATTATGCCATAGGAAGTTATGCGACGTATCAGAGAATCATTGAGAAAAATATTCCAAAGAGTCCTTCTGTGCGAAGCATCTCCTGGATTTTTTTCTCGATGATTGCCATGTGTCAAAATCTTTCAGATGGGCATGAGAATTCATCAAGAGGTGTAAAATTTTTTGATGGATGTGAGATGGCACGTGGAAGGGGTGCGAATAATTCTCGAAGGCAATCCGTCGCTAAGTATTTAAAGGGGGGTGCGTCGGGGGATTGGATTTATTCAGATTTCCAATTCCTCCTTTCTTTCTAACATCCTCTCCCTATTGTCCAATTAGTCCCTTTCTTCTCTTATTAGAAGTCCCTTCCTTCTCTTGTTAGGACAAATCCAAAATAGTAAGGACAAGTCTGATTTTAGGACAAGAGTCTAGGAAGAGAATTAGGAAAGATAAAGAGAGAAGAAAGGTAGGGATAGGAAGGCCAGGAGAAGAAAAAGAGGGTCTTGAGGTCCTGGTGTCTAAAAAAATTCTCAGAGTAAGAATTTTAGAGGAGAAATCATCTCAAAGAGTTGGTATCCTGATTATAGCCCTATGTGGATCATCGTTGGAGGGCGAACAATTGGGCGTCTGGTGGAGGTTCTGCTGAAATTTAGATTAAGCACTGCAGGTATTCTTCTATAGCTTAAATTTAATTTTAAATTTATGTTATATATGATTGTTAATTATTAAGGAGATACTGGTTTAAACATTTTATATTTAATTTTTTTTAATTGAAATTTTGAAATCTATTATGCTTCCGCTGTGCATGTCCATCCTAAAATCCTACAATGGTATCAGAGCCGGCCTTGTTTGGTTCAATCATATATACATAATGTTTATGTGATGTATAGTATGATTTATACTATAAAATAATTAATGTCTTCTATTATGCTTTCATATGATGATATGAAATGATGCATAAATAATTCACCATTTCATCATCCTGATATAAGGTTGTCCTAGCATAACGGGGTTATGCTGCAAGATTGTCCTAGGATGATGAATGTTCATATGTTACACTTGCACATATAGAATATTTTAATACTGATACATAAATTGGCATTATATAGTTAGAATGTGCATGAGACCAAATAAAAGCCTTATTAAAAATTATATTAAGTGGTAGTGATATGTAACTAGGGGTTAGGAAAGTGCTATAGGTGGTTCTTTAATTGGTTTCGTTGTCTGACTTGTCCAATTTATTGATGTCTAAGAAAAGCAAAGGGGGGACCCCCACCTTACTTACCTGGCCAATTTGATTGAGCAATCTTGATATTGAAAAATCTTAATGTTGAAAACACTACTAAGGGCCTTCCTTCATGCTAGGTTAATGTTACATCATGAACTATGAACTATGGCTAGTTTATTGTTGGGTATAAAGTGCCCCCCGATCGAAGTCTGCAGAGGACTGATCCTTTGAGGCTCCTCCGGCTCCCGATCTTGTACGTGACGCCTCTCCGAACTCCCTCGGCCGTCCAGACTTCTTCGACGATGGGCCTCAGTGTTCACCCATCGGGCTGCCCCAAAGGCCCTTTGAGCCTCGCTGTTAGCCATCCTTCTACAGCAATCGACTACCCCCGAACTTCTACTGGGCTTCGTCAGCATCCGAGATTCCTCGACAATGAGATTTCTATAGTAACCAGGCTCCTTCCATATTTCTACGATGGTCGACCGCCTTCAAAATTCCAATCGAGCTCCTGCGATAACCGAACTCCTGCAGCGAGCGGCCTACTCCGAACTTCCACTACGAGTGGTCTGCCCCGAACTCCTGCTGCGAGCAGTCTACTCCGAACCCTTACAGTGGATGGCCTACCTCGGATCCCTACTGTAAGCAAATCCCATCCGAGCCTCTACTGTAAACATATTCCTTCCGAACTTCCATTACAGGTAGACTTCAGCCGAGCTTCTTCATAGTCGGGTCCTGCGACAACCGATCTTCGATTGAGATTCTACAATGGGACAGGACTCATTGACCAGGTCGCTACTCCGAGCTCCCACGACAACTGACCTTCGACCGAGCTTCTACAATAAGCGATCTCCTTTCAGCCTTCTACAAGAACTAGACTTCGATCGAACTTCCATAGTGGTTGGATATTGGATGAGCTTCTACGATGATCGGGCTCCAGTAGCTGGATTCCTACAACGATCGATCACCTCCGGTGCCTGTCGAACCTCCCCAACGTCATCCGAAGTCCTTCACCGACCGACCCTCCACCAGATCCTTCATAAAACCAAACTTCCCCAATGGATCATCTTCAGGCGAGTTTCCACATCGGGCGAATCCCAGATGGACTTCTCTAGCAATCGAATTCCTATCGGGCTTCGCCAACGGAAAGTCTCTATCCGAGCTTCTACAGCAGGTGACTCCCACCTGTAGTATCAGCGCCTAAGCTACTCGACAACAGTAGACTCGTCAGCAGCTTCGGGGACATCCGAGCTTCTCCCAGACCAACAATAGAGAGCCATTCCGCTCCATCAGATGTCCCAGCCGAGCTCCAGCCGACGGATCTGAGCTCTCTGACAAGTCACGACAAGAGCCGCCCTCCTGCTCCACTCCCTGCAATGGATTCCATGCAGCTCCACCACTCTCTGACGAGTCACGACAAGAGCCGCCCTTGTTGGGAAATGTGTCCCAAAAAGCCAATCGTCAAGCTGTTGACAGTTGAGTAACCAAGTATTGTAATTGATTTGTTAATAAATAAAATATATTTGATATTTTCATCATAAGCTTTCATCTTCTAATGAACTCCATTGTTATGATGAAGTCCTTAGGACTATTTAGATTCGATAAAGAGAGGATTTATCAATTAGTCCTTAAAACAGTTCACGACCAAATGATAGGCTGTTAATAAGGATGACAGCTTCTATCGAGCATAGGTCGCTGTAGGCCATATGGGTTGGTTGTCCTCTTAACCAAAGAGTGTGGAGACACTGGTATGGCATACAGGTGAGATGTACTGGTACATCATCATTGAATGTGACCAACTCCAGAGTATTCTGCTGTCGAGAATGTCTCTGATGGGATATAGGTATAAGTGTCCCTTAGACTTGAGATCGCCTCAGTGACTTGCAAGCAACTCACTGTGCTTTGGTACTGGACTAACTGAATTTCTAATTCAGGGATAGAAGGCTTCTGGGCACAGTCAAGTACTTGCGAAGTCAGAGTGTGATCGAGATGGGATTGACCACTCCAAGAGTTGGAGAAGAATGAGTCACTGTATTTCAATTTAGCAAAACCTTGGCCAGGGTAATCCATCAGATGGATTTGATATTTTGAAATACAATGTGGACAACCTGATCAGAGTTGACAGTTGAACTCTTGGGTTTCTTATGATCAGTTTGGTCAAGGGGATGAATTATATGAAAATTATATCCGCATGGGTTCTAAGGATGTTGTTCTACACATTCGACCTATCCGATCATCGGGTACCATTGCTAGATGGTCACTTCGATTGGTACAAAAATTTATTCCTGTGCTACCAGCTTAGGTTCAGACCTATGAGGTCACACACATTAGAGTTCATGATCCAATCGGATGGTTGATCAACGATTAAGAATCGTTCTAGGGTTAAATGACCAATACGATTGACATTTAACCTAGTGCAAGTGTTGCAGGAGGATCGATTAGCAATTTGCTTGCTAATTGACTTAATTTGATTAAGCCAATGGGCTGAGATTAAGTTTAATTAAATATAATTTAATTAGATTTAGTTTGGGCTTGATTGGATCAAGTCCAATTGGTTTATTGGATAAGCCAAGTGTAAGGAAAAACTAGTCCTAGTTCAACTAGGACTTGGGTCAATCTAATTTTTAATTTGATTAAAAAATTAAATCAGATTTAAATATAATTTAATCTGATTAAATTAAATTTTTAATTGGATTAAGACTTATTTTAATTGGGTTGATCTAATTTTGATTTGATTTAGTTTGAGAAACCAAATTAAAACAAGTCATAAGATAGAATCCTAGTAAGACTAGGATTCCACCTTGCACCACATAAGCCTTCCCCACGCCCTCTCTCTCATTCAATGCCAATCTCCTCTTATTTTGTGTGACAAAAGCCCTCTCCCAAGTCTCTCCCACATTCACAAAAGGTCTCCTCTCTTCTTTCTTACATGGAAGGTGGTTTGGATCAAATCAAAAAGGAATAAGTTTGGATTTCGAATTCTATGAGATAGAGTTTTAGAAATCCAAAACTCTTTCAATTTTGCACCGAATTTATCCAATTTTTTTTTGAAATTTTTGTGACTTTTAGGGTACACATTGTGCACCTTTTTCTGGTGATCTATGTATGAAAATAAGGAGGAGGTTCTCAAGAGTTGGGCGCCCCTTAACTTGCCATGTTTGGATAAGCCTTGACTAGGTATTTGACCTAGACAAGGACTCTAACATATCTCTCTATATAAAATGAGTTTATTCATGAAATTTTTGAAGAACATAGAGACTTGAGAGACCTTCTAAAAATCAAAGAGAAAGACCTTTGGATCGTGGAGATATAAAAGACACAAGTTAGGGTGTCTAGAGAGAGAAACGAGAAGAAGAAAAGGGTCTTCTTCTAGGGTTGTTTGTTTTTATATCTTTCCTCCCTCCATCTTGAGTTTTCTGAGAGCATCTCAGATCTGAAACTCCTCCTTCTACTTTTCATCTTTGGAAGAGTCCAAATCAAGAAGAAGGAGGCACCTGATCAACCATCAAAGAAGGATCAGCGCAGTACTAGCATACTGTGCTGATTTCCTGAAGCAGGACTTCTGATCGAGATTCGTGAGCTCATGTAGATGACTCCTAGAGGCCGAACGCATGTGCGGCTTGCAACATCATCCTCAAGTCCAGATCAGCGAGGTTAGAATGTCTAACTTGCAAGGTAATAGATCTGATCTATTGTTTAATACATACATTAGATGTAGTATAGAAACATGTTGATATGATCAACATGTAGTTCTTGCTATATTTATATATTTTAATTTTTGATTTAATGCTATGTAATAATCATGTAATAGGATCTTAGATCTAGGAATTCTCTAATTTTAGAAAATAATTTTAATTTATTTTAGTCTTCCGCTGTATGATCTTGAAAAAGTTTCAAGATCTAACCCTGAAACCCTAGATCTGGTTCCTATAATTGGTATCAGAGCCAGATTCTTTATTACATGATTATTTATACATACTTAGATTATTTCTTAGATTAGATCTAATTTATAATCTAATTATTAAATCTAAAATTAAAATTTTAGATCAATCACGAACTGCAAGGTTGTCCTGCTGTAAGGTTTACCCCTTACAGTGCAAAGGTTGTCCTAGTTTGTGTAGATCTATCTTTAATCATAAATTTATTAGATATGATCTAGATTAAATTTATAATTTATTAGATTTAAAAGATATTTAAATCTAAAATAAAATCTCTTTGTTAATAATTTTTATGCAAAAAAAATTTTTAAAAGTTGAAATTGTTTCAATTACATGAACCTGTTTAGATTAGATCTAAAGTAGTTTCATGTTTATTTCACTTGTATCTTGATTATGATTCAAACATACAATATGATTGATAGAATCATATTATAAAATTATTTTACAAATATAAAAATTATTTTTTAAAAAGTCGAACCCAACCCTCAGCCCAAAACTTAATTAAGAATTAAGAAGTTGTTTTGATTAGGTTCTAGGATTGTGAATTGAAGAACCTAAGACACAAACCATAACACATTGGGTTAATGGGTTAGTAGAAATTAGGTCCATTAATTGGGTTAGACCTATGGTTAGATTGAAGATAGACTTAATTAGAGAATTGACTAAATCTAATCAATTGTTGTCTTAGATTAGGTCAAGGATTCTCTAGATCAATTACAATAGTTGTAGTTGGTCAAGTCCATGTCTTTAACGAGAACCAAATGGACTTGATTGTTGGCTAAGCGGTCTAGCACAAACTGTTAGGTTGATCTAATCGAAACTAATTAAACCAGTTGGTGTCTAAGGTAAACCAGACCGGTGGTTTTTAATTGGGAGCCCGCTTACCTGGCCATTTCTGATGGTGTCTAAGGCAAGCTTTGGCAGACCCTCCCACTGATCGAACTTACTTGGCCTCTTGGTGAAATTATATTTTTATCGGATCACTTGACTATTCGAGCTGACCCATGTCAGCTAGGTAAATCAGTGTGACTGATTTAGGTGCTCCTAGACCAGCCCTTTTAATGGTCTCCCTAAAGCTGACTTGGTGAAGCCAGTGGGAGGATCATGTTAAGCTGGTTCATCTGACCTCATCCTCTATATTATTTAAATCTTCTAAAATTATTAGGTCCTTAAAATGATAAAGTTATGGAGATAACTGAGTCATAGCCTCCCATTAAGGTGTTTGATAATGAGTCCATTAACTCAATAATCATTGCAGACCCAAAGGCCTGGTGCTTGTTGACTAATGGAATTATCACTCATCATATGACGACTTGGAAGTGTCTGTCTAATGGTGGTTAGGTGAGCCAACCAAAGTTGGGCTTAATCATTCGTTGGTTAGATACACCAAGTATGATCATGTTAATGGTTGGACCTAACCGAATCCTTACAGTGGAGGCCAAAGCCTACTGATTAGGTTTCTGGGGCAAAATTAAAATTACTAGAAATTATTTAGAGAAACAATTGGTTATGAACCTACCCTTAGATGTACATGGGTTGGCCAACCAAAGTTGGGCTTGTGTGCAGTCTAAGTGGATTCTAGTACCCACTAAGGAATTAGGGTAATTTCTCGAATTGGAGGTAGAGGCTACCAATTCGAATAAAATAATGGGAGAAACCTTTTGATTAAGGTCTAAATCTTTAGGTTTAATGAATCAATTACTAAATAGGTTATGGTTCTCCTTTGTGCAAATATGGCCACTTCCCTATCGCTCCGATCATTGTTGGACAATGATAAGTTGGTGGGATCCAACTTTGGTAGCTGGTACCGAAAGTTGAAGATAGTCCTGAAGCATGAACGGATCCTATCTGTGATAATGGATCCTGCACCTGAGGAGCCAGCTGTCAATACACGTGGAATAGTCAGAGACACTTACCAGAAGTGGCTCAGTGATCGAACCATGGTGTGCTGTACCATGCTGGCTGCCATGAGCGACGAGTTCAGTCGCAGATTCGAGATAGCTCAGCCAAAGGACATGCTTCAAGTGTTGGAGGATGCCTTTGGCACATCTGATGACGTGGAGAGGCACAAGACTAGTTATGCCATCTTCAACGCCAAAATGCAGGATGGTGCCTCTATCACTGATCATGTATTGTATATGATCGAGCTGATGGAATGATTGAGCAAGCTCGGCTTTCCCTTGCATGAGCAGCTTGGGAAAGATGCAATACTGAACTCACTGTCCAAGTCTTATCTCCCATTTCTCACTCATTATAGAATGACAAAGCCTGAAGTAAACTTCCACAGATTACTGGGGTTGCTTCAGAACTTTGAAAAAGATCACCAACTCCATAAGAAGTCGGTGAACTTAGTGGGAGGATCATCTTCTGGTTCTCAACCCTTTAAGAAAGGGAAGAAGAACAAGAAGAAGAAAGTGAAGAAGGTGCAAGTTCAGGCTGGGACATCTGTGCAGGGCCAGACCAGAAAGATCAAGCCTGATAAGAGTCTATTCAACTGGCAAGCACCCTAGATTAGATAGTGTGTTAGATATCTACTTATGGCACTGTAAGCTAGGTCATATAAACAAGAACAGCATAAATAGGTTGACTCAAGAGGGAATCCTCGAAGTCAGTGATTGTGAATCACTTCCAACCTGTGAGTCCTATCTTCTTGGTAAAATGACCAAGTCACCTTTTACTGAAAAAGGTGAGAGAGCTACTGAGCTCTTGGGCCTAGTACATACTGATGTATGCAGGCCCATGAGCACCAGTGCTAGAGGTGGATATTTCTACTTCATAACTTTCACGGATGACCTATCCCGATATGGATATGTCTATCTAATGAAACATAAGTTGGATTCATTTGAAATGTTCAAACGATTTCGAAGTGAAGTAGAAAAATAAACTGGGAAGAGTATTAAAACTCTTCGATCTGATCGAGGAGGAGAATACCTTTCTAGTGAATTTCTCACATATCTAGGAGAGAATTGGATTCTCTCCCAATAGACTCCTCCAGGAACACCACAGCATAATGGTGTGTCTGAAAGGAGGAATCGGACTCTGTTAGACATGGTCCGATCCATGATGGGTTTTGCTAGCTTGCCGATATCCTTCTGGGGATATGCACTCAAATCAGCCTGTTATCTGTTAAATAGGGTTTCAAGTAAGTCTGTAATTAAGACTCCATATGAGATATGGATGGGACGTAAGCCAGCACTTTCACACCTTAGGGTCTGGGGGTGCCCGGCCTATGTCAAACGATTAGTCACAGATAAACTTGGACCTAGGTCTGACAAATGCTCATTCATAGGGTACCCCAAAGAGACAAAAAGATATTTTTTCTACCACGCTAATGAACAAAAGGTGTTCGTCAGCCTTAAGATAATTTTTTTTAGAAAAAGAGTTCCTTGGTGAAGGAACCGTTGCCTCTAAGGTTGAACTTGATGAAGTTCAACAGGTAGAAGGACCGACACCAATAGCTGAACCTAAGTCGGATATGATTAGATCAGATTCGAAGCCTAATATACCTGCACTATTAAGATAATTCGATAGAGTACCGCATCAGTCGGACAGATACTACGGTTTCTTGGTCCGAGACGGTAATCCCATCAAACTTGATGAGAATAATAAGGATTCGATCACCTATATGGATGCAATGCAGAGACCTGATTCTGAAAAATGGCTTGAAGCCATGAAATCCAAAATGGAGTCCATGAAGGTCAACGATGTATGGACATTGGTTGACCCACCTGAAGGGGTTAAACCCATTGGGTGTAAATGGGTCTTCAAAAGGAAGAGGGGCACAGACAGAAAGGTGGAGACCTATAAAGCCCGTCTGGTCGTCAAGGGGTATCGTCAACGTTATGGTATTGACTATGACGAGATATTTTCCCCTGTGGCAATGCTCAAATCCATTCGGATAATGCTTGCAATAGCTGCCCATCTGGATTATGAGATCTGGCAGATGGATGTAAAGATAGCTTTCCTGAATGGAGAGCTGACCGAAGAGGTGTATATGATACAACCTGACGGGTTTACATCCACAGATGAGTCCAAGGTGTGCAAGCTTCAGAGATCCATTTATGGATTGAAGCAAGCTTCTCGGAGTTGGAACATGCATTTTGATAAGGTGATCAAAATGAATGGCTTCATTAAGAATGAAGAAGAGCCATGCATCTATAAATGGGCAAATGGTCCAGTTGTGGTATTCCTTGTCTTGTACATGGATGACATTCTCTTAATCGGAAATGACATCCTCGCACTACAGGGAATAAAAGTTTGGTTGTCATCACAGTTCTCCATGAAGGACTTGGGTGAAGCATCCTACATCCTAGGGATGAAGATCTATAGGGATAGATCTAAAAAGATGCTTGGGTTATCCCAGTCCATGTACATAGACACTATGCTGAAGAGGTTCAGCATGGAGAATTCCAAGAAGGGCTATCTACCGATAGGCCAAAGAATTTCTCTCTAAGAATGATTGTCCGACAACTCCTGAAGAGAGAGAGCGTATGAGTAGAGTCTCATATTTTTCAGCCGTGGGATCTATCATGTACGCCATGACATGTACAAGACCAGATGTGGCATACTCACTAGGAGCAGTGAGTAGATACCAATCTGATCCTGGAGAAAATCACTGGAAAGTGGTTAAAACCATCCTTAAGTATTTGAGAAATACTAAGGACCAATGGTTGGTTTATGGCGAGTCAGATCAGAAACTTGTGGGCTTCATAGACTCTAGCTTCCAATCTGACCATGATGACAGCAGGAGCGTGTCGGGTTATATCTTTACTCTGAATGGTGGAGCCATCTGCTGGAAGAGTTCCAAGCAACATACTGTGGCGGACTCTATTTGTGAAGTGGAGTACATCACAGCATCGAATGTCGTGAAGGAAGCTGTGTGGCTGAGGAAATTCATCAACGAGCTCGAAGTAGCACCCTCCCTCGATGGTCTGGTCCTGCTCTACTGCGACAGCACTGGTGCCATAGCTCAAACGAAGGAACCCAAAGCACATCAGCGGATGAAGCACATCTTGCACCGCTTCCACCTGATCCGAGAGATCGTGGATCGAGATGACGTCGACCTTTAAAAGATCGACGGAAAGGAGAACCTGACCGACCCCTTCACTAAAGCCCTGGCAATAAAGGTGTTCGACAACCACAAGTCGAAGATGGGTATTAGATACTGTGCCGAGTGGCTTTAGGACAAGTGGGAGTTGTTGGAAAATGTGTCCCAAAAAGCCAATCGTCAAGCTGTTGATAGTTGAGCAACCAAGTATTGTAATTGATTTGTTAATAAATAAAATATATTTGGTATTTTCATCATAAGCTTTCATCTTCTAATGAACTTCGTTGTTCTGATGAAGTCCTTAGGACTATT
This sequence comes from Elaeis guineensis, assembly GCF_000442705.2. Lineage (NCBI taxonomy): Eukaryota > Viridiplantae > Streptophyta > Magnoliopsida > Arecales > Arecaceae > Elaeis > Elaeis guineensis. The sequence continues at coordinate 57,603,897 of NC_026000.2, forward strand.
TAGATTCGATAAAGAGAGGATTTATCGATTAGTCCTTAAAACAGTTCACGATCAAATGATAGGCTGTTGATAAGGACGACAGCTTCTATCGAGCATAGATCGCTGTAGGCTATATGGGTTGGTTGTCCTCTTAACCAAAGAGTGTGGAGACACTGGTATGGCATACAGGTAAGATATACTGGTACATCATCATTGAACGTGACCAACTCCAGTGTATTCTGCTATCAAGAATGTCTCTGATGGGATATAGGTATAAGTGTCCCTTAGACTTGAGATCGCCTCAGTGACTTGCAAGCAACTCACTGTGCTTTGGTACTAGACTAACTGAATTTCTAATTCAGGGATGGAAGGCTTCTGGGCACAGTCAAATACCTGTGAAGTCAGAGTGTGATCGAGATGGGATTGACCACTCCAAGAGTTGGAGAAGAATGAGTCGCTGTATTTCAATTTAGCAAAATTTTGGCCAGGGTAATCCATCAGATGAATTTGATATTTTGAAATACAATGTGGACAACCTGATCAGAGTTGATAGTTGAACTCTGGAGTGTCCTATGATCATTTTGGTCAAGGGGATGAATTATATGAAAACTATATCCGCATGGGTTCTAAGGATGTTGTTCTACACATTCGACCTATCCGATCATCGGGTACCATTGCTAGATGGTCACTTCGATTGGTACAGAAATTTATTCTATGCTACCGACTTAGGTTCGGACCTATGAGGTCACACACATTAGAGTTCATGATCCGATCGGATGGTTGATCAACGATTAAGAATCGTTCTAGGGTTAAATGATCAATACGATTGACATTTAACCCAGTGCAAGTGTTGCAGGAGGATCGATTAGCAATTTGATTGCTAATTGGCTTAATTTGATTAAGCCAATGGGCTAAGATTAAGTCTAATTAAATATGATTTAATTAGATTTGGTTTGGGCTTGATTGGATCTAGTCCAATTGGTTTATTGGATAAGCCAAGTGCAAGAAAAAACTAGTCCTAGTTCAACTAGGACTTGGGTCAATCTAATTTTTAATTTGATTAAAAAATTAAATTAGATTTAAATCTAATTTAATCTGATTAAATTAGATTCTTAATTAGGTTAAGACTTATTTTAATTAGGTTGATCTAATTTTGGTTTGATTTGGTTTGAGAAACCAAATTAAAACAAGTCATAAGATAGAATCCTAGTAAGACTAGGATTCCACCTTGCACCACATAAGCCTTCCCCACGCCCTCTCTCTCATTCAACGCCAATCTCCTCTTATTTTGTGTGACAAAAGCCCTCTCCCAGGTCTCTCCCACATTCACAAAAGGTCTTCTCTCTTCTTTCTTACATGGAAGGTGGTTTGGATCAAATCAAAAAGGAATAAGTTTGGATTTCGAATTCTACGAGATAGAGTTTTAGAAATCCAAAACTCTTTCAATTTTGCACCGAATTTATCAATTTTTTTTTGAAATTTTCATGGATTTTTGGGTACACATTATGTATCCTTTTTTAGTATTTCATACAAAAAATAAGGAGGAGGTGCTCAAGAGTTGGGCGCCCCTTAACTTGCCATGTTTGGATAAGCCTTGACTAGGTATTTGACCTAGACAAGGACTCTATCATATCTCTCTATATAAAATGAGTTTCTTTATAAAATTTTTGTAGAAGATATAGATTTGAGAGACCTTTAGGCTATCCAAAAATCAAAGAGAAAGACCTTTGGGTCATGGAGATATAAAAGACACAAGTTAGGGTGTCTAGAGAGAGAAACGAGAAGAAGAAGAGGGTCTTCTTCTAGGGTTGTTTGTTTTCATATCTTTTCTCCCTCCATCTTGAGTTTCCTGAGAGCGTCTCAGATCTGAAACTCCTCCTTCTACTCTCCATCTTTGGAAGAGTCCAAATCAAGAAGAAGGAGGCACCTGATCAACCATCAAAGAAGGATCAGTGCAGTACTAGCATACTGTGCTGATTTCCTGAAGTAGGACTTCTGATCGAGATTCGTGGGCTCATGTGGATGACTCCTAGAGGCTGGATGCATGTGCAGCTTGCAATATCATCCTCAAGCCCAGATTAGTGAGGTTAGAACATCTAACTTGCAAGGTAATAGATCTGATCTATTGTTTAATACATACATTAGATGTAGTATAGAAACATGTTGATATGATCAACATGTAGTTCATGCTATATTTATATATTTTAATTTTTAATTTAATGCTATGTAATAATCTTGTAATAGGATCTTAGATCTAGAAATTCTCTAATTTTAAAAAATAATTTTGATTTATTTTAGTCTTCCGCTGTATGACCTTGAAAAAGTTTCAAGATCTAACCCTGAAACCCTAGATCTGGTTCCTACAGCCCTCCTGCTCTACTCTCTACAATGAATTTCATGCAGCTCCACCACTCTCTGGCAAGTCCCAACAACGAATACCACTCCACTCTCTGCAACAAGCTCCATATGGCCCTGAACGACCCCTGACGCCACTACTCTCTGTAACAAACACCATGCGGCTCTGAGCGGTCCACTACCAGACGGTTACAGACGTCGCTATCGGTCAGTTACACCCTCCATCTATAAATAAGAAACCCCCAGACACGTTCTTCTCTAAGCTGGAAACTCTATCTCAAAATTCTGCCAAAATTTTTGTTCGAGCACTCCATTTCTGATGAAGCAGAGTACTGACTTGAGCGTCGGAGGGTCTTGTCGGAGCACCCCCAACTCTGATTTAGACTTTCTTTCTAGGTCCCGACGGTGGCTGCGGTCATCCCAACTCCAGCTTCTCTGACTTCGATAGAATTTTGTACCAACAGAATTGGTGCTAGAAGGAGGGTCTGTGTCTTTGCAGTACCCTTGTTCTTAAAGGAGTGCTCAACGGGACCGATTCTGATCATCTTCTCCTACATTCTCTTCTCCTTCTTCTACTAGATCCCCACTTGATGCCTCCCTGCAGAGCATCCACCAGGCGATCCACGACCTCCACGGCCAGTTCTCAAGCTCCGGCCTTACCTCCAATTTCCCAGGCTCCTCCTCCTCCTCTGACAACGGTGGTCAGAGCAGAGTAATTCGACCTGCTGGTTCAGCAGGTCAGGGGCCTCACTGAAGTGATGCAGGCCATGCAACAGCAACAACAGCCGCAGGCATCGGTGCAGTTGGAGAGAACGTCACCGGAATTCCAAAATCCGATGGTAGGGCGGGCCACTTGGGCCAGTCACCCCGTCTTTCCCGAAAAGACGAATCCGAGGGTGGAGAGCCCTCAGTCCAATCATGATTCTACTCCTGGAGGATCTCTACCTCCATTCTGCCTGAAGACCCTCGAGACCCACAGTCGCGAGGACTTCCTGGATCAAAGGCTCCAAGAGATGAACTGGCGGATTGAAGAACTCCACCACGCTCTCTCTGCTTATGGTGAGGACATCTGTACTGACCCCTCTTTTTCTCAAGTGATCATGCAGGAACAGATCCCACCAAACTTCAAGTTCCCCCAATTCGAAAGCTATGACGGGACCTCAGACCCGATCGACCACTTGGAAGCCTTCCGGACAATGATGCTGCTCCATGACGCGCCAGACGCCATTCTGTGTCGAGATTTCCCATCTACCCTGAAGGGAGCAGCAAGGAACTGATACTCGACGTTGAAGCCAGGTACCATCTTCTCCTTTGATCAGATGAGCCACCAGTTCACGGCTCATTTTGTTAGCAACCAACGTCACCGGAGAGGTTCGGAGTCCCTCATCAACATCAAGAAAAGGGAGGGGGAATCCATCCGGGCTTATGTTAACCGTTTCAACGTCACTGCGTTGGAGGTCTGAAACTTGGACCAATCGATCGCGATGGCTGCTCTGAAGGGCGGCCTCCAGAAGAACAACCTTCTATTCTCCTTGGAAAAGAAGTACCCCAGGGATTTTGCCGATTTGCTGGCTCGGGCCGAAGGATATGCCCGAGCGGAAGAAGCCTTCAAGATGAAGGATGAGGAGACCACGAGAGAGTGGCAGGTGGGAGACTCGAGCAAGCCCGCAGTCGAAAAAGGACCGAGTGAAGCTCGACCACGCTCTCGAACTCCTCCGGGCACGGGCGCGCCCGGACTCCTCCCCGAGCTCGTAAATAGAGAAGCCCGGACCGTCGTGTTCGGTGAGGCTCTCCTCTCGGGAGATTCCACAGCTACGCCCCTCTCAACGCATCGAAAACTCAAGTGCCGATGGAGGTCAGGGAGCAGCTCCAAAGGCCAGAGAGGATGCGCTCGCACCCCAAAAAATGCAACCTGAACAAATTTTGCCTCTATCATCGTGACCGCGGCCATGATATGGAGGAGTGTATTCAGCTCTGAGATAAGATCGAGGAGCTCATCAGATGGGATCAGCTCGACAGATTCATTCGACGCCGACCTGAAGGAAGAGAAGATCGACCTAGGGCCCCGCCGCAGCCAAAACCACCAAGGAGGGAGGAGCAGCCAGAAGATCAACCTCCGATTGGGATTATCAACTCCATCTCGGGGGGACCCCAGCGAGGAGCAGACCTTCCGCGGTTATAGAGTTTGAAAAATCTACGAATGTATTACCAATAACTTTGCCCTGAATGAAAATTCTCTTCATATTTGTGCATTCTTTCTTTCGGTATGAGCTTACAACGATGGGAGATAACTCCCCCATACAAACGAAACTAAGCGTGTTAGGAATAGGAGGAGAACTCATCCTGACATGAGCAAAGTCGAAGGCCCGATTCCTAAAGATCGGATGGGGGGAGAGGCCCTTACAACGGCCCTTATGTGCCCCACAGTCTTGTTAGGAACAGGAGGAGAACCTCGTCCTAACATGAGCAAAGTCGAAGGCCCAGTTTCTTCAAGATCGGATGGGGGGAGAGGCCCTTACAATGGCCCTTATGTGCCCCCACAGCCTTATTAGGAACAGGAGGAGAACCTCATCCTAACATGAGCAAAGTCAAAGTCCCGATTTCCTAAAGACTGGATGGGGGGAGAGGCCCTTATGTGCCCCCGCAACCTTGTTAGGAACAGGAGGAGAATCTCATCCTAACATGAGCAAAGTCGAAGGTCCAATTTTTTAAAGATCGGATGGGGGGAGAGGCCCTTACAACGGCCCTTATGTGCCCCCACAGCCTTGTTAGGAATAGGAGGAGAACCTCATCCTAACATGAGCAAAGTCGAAGGCCCAATTTTTTAAAGATCGGATGGGGGGAGAGGCCCTTACAACGGCCCTTATGTGCCCCCACAGTCTTGTTAGGAACAGGAGGAGAACCTTGTCCTAACATGAGCAAAGTCGAAGGCCCAATTTCCTAAAGATCGGATGGGAGGAGAGGCCCTCACAACGGCCCTTATGTGCCCCCACAGCCTTGTCAGGAACAGGAGGAGAACCTCATCCTGACACAAGCTAAAACTGACTGTCAGAAACGAGGGGAGGACCTCATCCCGATGCAAACAAAGACTCGGTTGATCGACAAGGAGGAAAGCTTCCTCAATGGCTCCTCCACACTCTCACAGCTCCGTCAAGAGTGGAGGGAAGACCCTCACTCAAACACAAAAGAAAAGGGGAGATGAAAAGAACAGAAGAAAAGGAGAAATGAAAAGAAAAGGCGACGAACTACACCGACGATAAGTGAAAAACAAACCACATCAAAGGCACAAGGGACCTCGTCCCGATGAGAGAGAAAACCCTTATCGAAAATCTCTAGTCCCTAAGGATAAATCGACACAGTAGCAACCAGAAACCTTCAAACTACGTCGGCAATGAACAAGATGGAAGATAAAAGAAGTTCGGTGAACGACGAATCAATGCAAGAATCATTAAGGGATTACAAACTACGTCGATGCCAAACAAGATGGAAGATAATTGATGTTTGGTAAACAACCATTCAATATTAGAATGGGCGAGGTAATAAATGATTTCATTCACATTTCATTGGTCAAGTATGCATTACAATGCCTTAAAGGCCAAAAAAAAGAAGAAGAAAAAGAAAGAAGAAGAAGAGGCTCTAAGGAAGCCCAGTTTCTTCCGACTTCGAGCTCTCAGTTCTGGCCCTTGCTATGGATTGCCTTAAATTTTCGACTTCCTCATCTAGTTCTCTCTTTTTTAGCAGCATATCCTGGAACATCCGGTGGAACTGTCGGTGCTCGTCCTCTGACTCTCGAAGCCTCCTTCTCAGGACCTCAAACTCTACCTTGGCATCCTTGACCGTCTGCTGCTCGTGGACTAGCTGAATCTTCAGCCGCTGCAGTTCGGCCTCCCCCAGCCCAAGGGCCATAGACAATTCCACCATAGTCTCCCTCAAGGAGCAGAGCTCATCGGAGCCTCATGTAGAGGCAAACTGGACTCTCCCAGACAACTGCCTCCGAAGGTGGGCTACTTCGTCGGTCGTTGTCTGGAGCTTCCTTCAGTAGTCCTCTACCTGCCCACTCCAACTGACTCGATAGGCATTATAGTTCACCTCAGCATTCTGCAGCTGCTTCTGAAGGTTGGAGAACTTCTTCGACCAGTCTTGGTCATGATCGGCTTGGACTGTGAGCCAGAACAAGCTCCCTTCCAGCTGATCGATCTTCTCTCGTGCAGCCGCCAACTCGACCTCGAGAGAGCTGATCTTGGAAGCCTGAGCCCAAGATCGGTCGCTGGCATGCTTTCGGAGTTCCTCAAGCTCCGTCACAAAGTTGGCCTTCTTCTGGGTGAATTTCATGAGCCCCTTTTTGTGGAGGTCCTGAAGGTGAATAGCCTTTGCAGTAACTTCCGAGTGGCTCTTCCTCAGCCGGTGGAGTTCGTCTTCCAGCTTCTTAGATTTTCCTGTCAACCGACGAACTTCCCTTTGGAGGTCTCGTATCATCGACTTCATGGGAATATCCTCCGCAGGGGAAGACCTTTGGCAGGACACTATCGTTGGAAGACAAGAGTGCCATGACTCAAATCAATGCAAGAAGACAAAAAGAAGGAAAAGAATACGAAAAGGGGAGAGGGACCCTCCGTAAAGACGAATCCAGCTTCACTGATCAAATAAGTTTCAAGTACCAGAGAATAAAAGAAATATATATACCACCATAAAGGAGAAATACAAAGCTAGAGGTTCCGGACCTTTGGGGTAGAAGTAGAGGGGGTCAGCATCCCTGGAAGATCGTTAGCGACGGCCACGGTAGTCGACAAGGTCCCGGCTGGAAGAGGATCGACGGCGACTTCGGATGGTCCGACCTCATCGTCGGACACCTCATTCAGGAAGCCGAGATCCAATTTGAGAAACCTCCCAGCCATCTTCTCTTGGCAGAGTTCAAACCCCTTGATGAAGGCATCCTGGCCGAACTGGACCTTTAGATCCTCCATCTCGGAGGAGGCTTTAAACTCTTCCACTGCTCGAGCCCTTGCCTCCGAGACCAGAGATGGAATCCATGCCTTCAGCTCGAAAACCTGCACCTTCAGCTCGAAAACCTGCACCCTCAGTCTAGAGATTTCGACCTCAGCCTTCCCTCTCTCCTTCTCCAAGGCGGTCCTCAGATCGTACGAGGTTTGTCCCTCCTTTTTCAGTGCCTCTTGGAGGCTTCGGACCTTGATGATCTTCTCCTCAAGGTGGGCAGCCCCGGCTAGACAACCTTCTTCTGCCCGAGCTGCCTCTCTTTGGGCGATCTTCATCGCCTCGACGTTGGCGACGAGCTGATGCCCAATCTGCAAGAAAGGTCGGGGAGTCGATATGAGGGCTGAAGAATAAGCTAAAGAGGCAAGAAGGAGGAAAAGGGTGAGTTAACCTACTTCGAGGAAAGATCCCAGGGAATCCCAGACCCATAGTTCAGGATCGGCGAGGACGATCCTCTCGACAACCTCGGGCAGGATGCACCCTTCGACCAGCCTCTTTATCAAGTCCCTGTTGTTAAAGGGATTTTCCCCCAGGTCTTCCTCAGAGCCGCCGACCCCCTCGGTGGCAGCCCTGTGACTGCGACTCCTCCGGGCTAGGGTTTTTTTTCTCTTTCTCCCATCGACCCCAGGCGCCCCCTCGAGACAAACCTCTGAAATGGGAACCTCGGTCGGGGGGCTCTGTGAAAGGGTTCGAGGGACTTCAGGTTCGGCATCGGAGGGGACTTCGACGGCGACGGGCGTCGGAGTAGGCGTGGCCGAGCTTGTCCCCTCTGTCCTGGCTTTCTTCACCGAACTCGAAGTTGAGGCATCCTTTCTCTTATGGGTCTTGAGACCCTGGGCTAACCTCCGAGCCACGCTTGCATCCATGTCTGCGATAAAAGAAGATCAGCATAGCTTCGAGATGGAATAAGAAGAAGGGGAAGTACTAAAAAAAAAAAAAGAGAAGAAAAGAGAGAGACAAAAAAGGGAGAGGTACCGACAGGGTTAAGGGGGCTCAGGCCGACGTTGAACAAAAGTTGCTCCCTCAAAAGTTCGAGCAGGAGGGGGGCTCGATAGGCCTCGAGCTTTTTTGAGGCCTCGAGGTCGTCCCTTTCCAGGCTAGAGGCCCGATGGGCGGAATCTCTCAGAGAACCCCAAGGGGGTAACCCTAGCTCTAAAGTTGGGCATCGGACGTAGAAGAACCTCTCCTTCCAGTTATGGATGGAAGAGGGAGCGCCTTTCAGTAACCCCTTTCTATCGAACTGGGGGGAGAAGTACCACCAATCCCATGCCGAGGGATGGTGTTTGAAAGTGTAGAAGCTCCTAAACAAAGAAATAGTCAACCAAACTTCGACTAAACTACAAAGGGAAAGAAACCTTATCAAAAACCTAAAGGAGTTCGGCACAATGGAAGCTAGAGAAATGTTCAGAAAATGAAAGAGAGCAACAACAAAGGGCGGCAGCGGGAGCCAAAGTTCAGCACAGAAGGCCTCCTGGTACAGACAGAAATGATCAGGAGGAGGGGCGCTAGCCCGATCAGATGGCCTGGGAAGCTCCAGCTTGTACTTCGGAGGAACTCCATACTGAATCCTTATCAATGAGAGTTCATCCGGAGTCAAGGAGCCAGGGATGGTGTCCGATGCAAAGGCCAGACAAGGTTCGGTCCAAGCTACGGGTTCGTCTACGGTACCAGTACTGTAGGGAACTAGGGCTGATGAACTCCTAAAACTACTAGAAGAGGAGATATCGGAAGACATTTTGGATCGAACGAAAGCTACAAAATCCCAAAAAAATCAGAAAAATAGCGAACAAGCCCTTAAGGAAGCTAAATGAACAGGGCATGAAAAAAAAAATAGAAAAATAGCGAGAAGTTCTAGGACTAACCTAGGTTGGCCTGGGGAGTGCGGGAGGGTGGCAAGGATGATGGGAGACCTAGAGGATGCCTAAGGTCAAGAAGGACGCTAGAGGAGGCTGGAGCTCTCGGGGAAGAAGAAGGGACCGAAGGACTCTCTCAGGCAGGGTGAAACCCCTAAGGAGGAAGACACGTTTAAATAGGCAACAGGACCTGGAGCAGTTATGATCGCAGATCTCCTCTGACCGACCTGTACCTGTCGTGTGTCCCACTCACTTTGACAGGCTGTTGAAAATGGCTGGCAGTTGACAAAATAATTATTGCACCGTACCTAGAGCCACGCCCCAGCGAAAATCTCAAAAAGAAGAAACCTTTTCCAAAAAGGCTCCAGTACCAGCGTACCGAGCGTCAAAATATTTGGCGACCGCTGAGTACGGAAATTGAGGAGAGTAGCTTCGGCCGTGAGAAATTCTCTGTACTTCCTTCGTTCGAAACCCGAATTCGAAAGTAGGGGGACCGGTGTTGGGTATAAAGTGCCCCCTGGCCGAAATGCAGAGGACTGATCCTTCGGGGCTTCTCCGGCTCTCGACCTTGTATGTGATGCCTCTCCGAACTCCCTCGGCCGTCCAGACTTCTTCGACGATGGGCCTCAGTGTTCACCCATCGGGCCGCCCCAAAGGCCCTCTGAGCCTCACTGTTAGCCATCCTTCTACAGCAATCGACTATCCTCGAACTTCTTCCAGGCTTTGTCAGCATCCAAGCTTCCCCGACAATGAGATTTCTATAGTAACCAGGCTCCTTCCATGTTTCTACGGTGATCGATCACCTTCAGGATTCCAGCCAAGCTCCTGTGATAGCCGAACTCCTGCCGCGAGCGGCCTACTCCGAACTTCCACTACGAGTGGTCTGCCCCGAACTCCTGCTGCGAGCAGTCTACTCCGAACCCTTACAGCAGACGGCCTACCTCGGATCCCTACTGTAAGCAAATCCCATCCGAGCCTCTACTGTAAACATATTCCTTCCGAACTTCCATTACAGGTAGACTTCAGCCGAGCTTCTTCGTAGTCGGGTCCCGCGACAATCGATCTTCGATCGAGCTTCTATAACGGGACAGGACTCATCGGCCAGGTCACTACTCCGAGCTCCCATGATAACTGACCTTCGATCGAGCTTCTACAATAAGTGGTCTCCTTTCAGCCTTCTACAAGAACCAGACTTCGACCAAACTTCCATAGCGGTTGGATATTGGATGAGCTTCTACGACGATCGGACTCCAGCAGCTGGATTCCTACAACGACAGATCGCCTCCGGTGCCTGCCGAACCTCCCCAACGCCATCGGAAGTCCATCACCGGTCGACCCTCCACCAGATCCTTCATAAAACCGAACTTCCCCAACGGATCATCTTCAGGCGAGTTACTACATCGGACGAATCCCAGATGGACTTCTCAAGCAATCGGATTCCTACCGAACTTTGCCAATGGAAAGTCTCTATTCGAGCTTCTATAGCAGGTGACTCCCACCTGTAGTATCAGCGCCTAAGCTACCCGACGATAGTAGACTCGTCAGCAGCTTCGGAGACATCTGAGCTTCTCCCAGACCAACAATAGAGAGCCATTCTGCTCCATCAGATGTCCCAGCCGAGCTCCAGCCGACGGATCCGAGCTCTCTGACAAGTCACGACAAGAGCCGCCCTCCTGCTCCACTCCCTGCAACGGATTTCATGCAGCTCCACCACTCTCTGACGAGTCACGATAAGAGCCGCCCTCCTGCTCCACTCCCTGCAATGGATTTCATGCAGCTCCACCACTCTCTGGCAAGTCCCGACAACGGACACTACTCCACTCTCTGCAACAAGCTCCACGTGGCCCTGAATGACCCCTGACGCCACTACTCTCCGTAACAAACTCCATGCAGCTCTGAGCGGTCCACTACCAGACAGTTACAGATGTCGCTGTCGGTCAGTTACACCCTCTGTCTATAAATAAGGAACCCCCAGACATGTTCTTCTCTAAGCTGGTAACTCTATCTCGAAACTCTGCCAAAATTTCTGCTCGAGCACTCCATTTCTATTGAAGCAGAGTACTGACTTGAGCATCGAAGGATCTTGCCGGAGCACCTCCAACTCTGGTTTAGACTTTCTTTGTAGGTCCCGATGGTGGCCGCGGTCATCCCAGCTCCAGCTTCTCTGACTTCGATGGAATTCTGCACCAACATTTATTATGTTAACACAAAGCTTACCATAAGGATTGATATAACATAATCCTGGAGCATAGAAGATGCTTGCGATAATTTTGATTATACTACTTTGTTATATTAACACAAGTGCAGTTATATTAGAATCTGACTGTATTAAAATGAAGGGTCTAATTTAACTAAAATATTATAGCTTATTGTGTTAACACAAGGCTAATAATATCTTAGAGGCCAAGATATGATATTGAAAATTGTATGAGATGCAATTGGAAAGAGTTTTCTACCTATGAACTCATAAGAGTTTGTTGTGTTAACACAAGATCATTATGAGGAATTAGGATCTCAATCCCACTAAGATAAATATGAAATATGTCTCATTCATCATAGTAGAGGGTTATGATGTTCGATAAAATAGTGGGAGGTATAATTAAATCTAAAGACCTTATTTAATTGTATGAGTCTATATGAGTTGTTTGCTTATACAATGTTCTTTAATTATTGTAGATTAAATTCTACAAATGACATCTTCACTATCATTGCGAAAAATTTTAGATTCCAACAAGTTGATCGATCTTAATTATGTAGACTGTTTGAGGAATTTAAAGATCGTACTCACTCAGAAGAAGCTCTCATATATTCTTGACATCCCTAAACCATAAGAAGTTGGGGATAATGCCATAAAGGAGGAGGTATCCACATACAGGATGTGGAAGAATAATAGTTTGACTGTCAAGTGCATCATACTAGCCTCTATGAGCAATGAGTTGTAGAGGTAGCATAAGAGCATGGATAATTCATACTCCTCAATCTTAAAGAGTTGTATGAAGAATAGAGTAGGATTGCTAGATATGAGATATCTAAGCAGTTATTCTGTACTAGAATGACTGAAGGATCATCCGTACAAGACCATATCCTGAAGGTCATTGATCTGATTACTAGATTGGGTCAACTAGATTTTGTGATGAATGGAGAATTAAGTTAGGATTTGATCCTGCAATCTTTCTCTGAGTCATTCGCTCAGTTTGTCATGAACTATCATATGAACTAACTAAATACCTCCTTACCTGAGCTGTTGAATATGCATAAGACAGCTAAGAGCCATATTAAGAAAGAAAAGGCTCTACTTCTTCTTGTGGGTAAAATCTCTAAGAAGAAGTCAGATTTTAAGGGTTCAAAGAAAGCACTGAATCTTAAGGGTGGCAAGATGAAGAAGAAGGGGAAGAAAGTCTCAGGATAGGGTACCTACTTTCACTGCGGCAAGGTAGGACACTGAAAAAGGAATTGCAAGTTATATCTTGCAACTGTAAAGGCTGGTGCAAGTGATGCACCAAAAGATATGTATGAGATATATATAATTTTATCATTAAGTTCTTCCAATTCAGACTCTTGGATATTGGATACCGCTTGTGATTCTCATATATGCAAATCATTACAGGGGCTGTAGAATATTAGAGTGCTGAAGAAGGGTGATTTCGAGCTCTACAGTGCTGGAGGAGAGTCCATCCAAGCAGAGGCTGTAGGGACATATATGTTAAAATTACCTTCTGGAAAGATCTTAGAGCTAGAAAACTGTTATATATGCCTAAGATCATTAGAAATATTATTTCTGTACCATTGCTTTTGCAATGAGGTTATAAAATAAATGGAAAGAGCAATAGTTGCTCTTTTTTTTTTAATAAAATTTTTTATCATGACATTATTAATAATGGTCTTCTGATTCTATCTAATGACAATATCTTTCATATTGATGAAAGTAAAAAGTGAAATAGAGAAGAGTTGAATAATACTTTACTTTAATATTGTCGACTTGGTCATATAAGTGAGACAAGGATTAACAAGTTACACAAAGAAAAATTTTTTGATCCTTATGATTATGAATCATTAGGCACTTATGAATCTTGTCTTATAGAAAAAATGACTAAGACTCCATTTAGTGGATATGAAAAAAAGATAAGTGAGTTATTAGGACTTATACATACTGATGTATGTGGTCCTATGACAACAGAAGTTAGAGAAGCATACTCTTATTTTATAATGTTCACTAATGATTTATCTAAGTTTGGATATGTGTATCTTATGAAACACAAATCTGAAGCCTTTGATAAATTTAAAGAGTATCAAAGTATGATCGAGAAATAAACTGGAAAAAGTATTAAAATCCTTCGATCTGATCGAGGAGGAGAATACTTATCAAATGAGTTTCTAGATCATCTTAAAGAAAATAAAATTCTCTCAGAATGGACCCCTCCCTATACACCACAGCTAAATGGTGTAGCAGAAAAGAGAAATCATACTTTATTAGATATGGTGTGGTCCATGATGTGCCTTATAGATTTGCCTATTTTCATCTGGGGACATGCCCTAAAAACTACTGTCTATATTCTGAATAAAGTACCTTCAAAATTTGTGCCAAGTACTTCATATGAGATATGGAGAGGAAAGAAATCTAATCTTAAGTATCTTAAGATATGGGGCTGTCCAGCTTATGTTAAAAAAAATTTTGGACATAAGCTGAGTGCTAGGACAGATAAATGCTTGTTTATAGGCTATCCTAAAAAGAGTATAGGATACCTCTTTTACCATCCTACTAAACATAAGGTATTTGTCAGTAAATATGCCACTTTTATGAAAAAAAAAAGAGTTTATCCTAGAAAGAGGTAGTGGGAAGAAGATTAAACTTAGAGAAGTTCAAGACCTACAAATGCAAGCACAAGATGATCCTCAATCAAAAATATCCATTAATTTAGTGCAACCACAAAATACACCTTCTCTTCGAAGGTCAGATAGAGTGCAGAATGTACCAATAAAGTATAGATTTATTATTGAGAATAATGAAGCCCACATCATTGAGAATGATGAACCTTTGACCTATACGGAAACCATCATGAGTAGGAACTCAGACAAATGGCTAGAGGCTATGAAATTTGAAATAGACTCCATGTACTCCAACCAAATATGGACTTTGATTGATGCACAAGAGGGTGTGACCCCTATTGGATGCAAATGGGTCTATAAGAAAAAGATTGGAGTAGATGGCCAAGTTGAAACTTATAAAGCTAGATTGGTAGCTAAAGGTTTCAGGCAAAAATAGGGTATTGATTATGATAAAATATTTTCACCTGTTGCCATGCTCAAATCTATATGGATTATGCTTATAATAGCAGCATACCATGATTATGAGATTTGGCAAATGGATGTGAAGATCGCCTTCCTTAATGGTTATCTTGAGGAAGAAGTTTAAATATCTCAACCAGAAGGATTTGTCTCAAAAGGGAGACCAAATCAGGTATGTAAGCTTAAAAAATCTATTTATAGATTAAAGTAAGCCTCGAGGAGTTGGAACATCCATTTTGATGCTACAGTTAAAGAATTTGGCTTTATCAAAAATATGGATGAACCTTGTGTATATAAGAGACTAGTGGGAGTGCCATTGTCTTCTTAGTTTTATATGTGGATGACATACTTCTTATTGGGAATGATATCCCAAAGTTATAATCGGTCATGACATGGCTATCAAGTAAGTTTTCCATGAAGAATTTGGGTGAAGCATCTTATATACTAGGTATAAAGATCTATAGGGATAGATCTAAGAGGATGTTAGGCTTGTCCCAATCTAGGTACATAGACTTAGTGCTAAAGAGGTTTAGCATGGATGGAAATAAAAGAGGTTACTTATCCATGAGTTAAGGTATATATCTCTCTAAAAGGATATCTCCTAAATCACCAAAGAGAGAAATAGAATGAGTTCTATTTCCTATGCTTCAACAGTAGGGTCGATCATATATGTTATGCTATGTACTAGGTCTGATGTTGCCTATGCCTTAGGCATAGTTAGTAGATTTCAGGTTGATCCAAGAGAGGATCATTGGAAAGCAATAAAAAATAATCTTAAGTACCTGAGAAGGACTAAAGATATTTTTTTGGTATATGGAGGATCTGATCTAAAACTAAAAGATTATTCTGACTTTAGTTTCCAATCAGACCCTGATGATAGTAAGTCCACTTTAGGGTATGTCTTTACTCTTAATGGTAGAGCTGTTAGTTGAAAAAGTTTCAAACAGTAGACCATAGCTGACTCAATCATTGAGGCAGAATATATAGCTGTAAGTGAAGCCGTCAAGAAAATTGTCTGGATAAAGAAGTTCATCACTGAATTGGATGTCATTCTTAAGATTAAAAATCTAGTACCACTTTACTACGATAATACTGGAGCAGTTGCTCAAGAAAAGGAATCAAGATCTCATCATTAATCCAAGCACATTCTAACATACTTCCATCTTGTTCGTGAAATAATCGAAAGACAAGATGTTGTCATTGAACGAGTAGAAACAAAGAATAACATAGCAGACCCATTCACTAAGGTCTACCACAGCAGCAGTTCGATCGCCATCTCGATTGTATGGAGATAAAATATAAGAGCGATTGGCTTTAGTGAAAGTAGAAGATTGAAAGGAATATACCCTACAAATCAATCAAAATTTGTATTTTGATGGATTTTTCTTATAATCTTCCAGACTCATATATTGACTCTTTAAATAATAAAAGATATTTTTCATCATATGCTGCATCTTACTTTTGTAATGATTATGATGAACTCCATAAATCAGGATAATGAGTTTAGGGTTATGATGAGATCATACCTGTGAGACCTAAAATCCTAAAAATCTTGATTCAGAATATTTCTAGTCATAAAAGCATTAAGAAGGGGATCAATGTTCCGGATAGACTAGCACTTCCTATGTATGCTCGATGGAGAGGGTGGCTGATCTCATATGCCACTTGTACGAGATACTAATACAAGAAAGTAGATGCTCATTAGAGAATGAGTTCATTGAATTGATCCGACTTAAGAAACATCTTATGGAATTTACTTACCCATCAAAAGATGTTTTTTATAGTGAGAGTTGTGCATATAATCCTTTGACCTGAGACTACCATAGAACCTTGTATACATGAATCCATATTTTTTGGTTCATACTCATTCATGACTTAGTTATGTACGGGGTGTTCTAAATATGGTAAAATATGTATGGAGGTTGAGAGTAGGTCAACAAAGAATCGATCACTACTGGTAAGAGGAGATCACATCGTACTTTCTCTGATCGATTGATGATTCAAAAAATCTTTGATCAAAATAAATGAAAATTAAATTTTTTTTTTCATATTTTATTAATTGAATCATCATATAAGATTGATAGAAATATGAGTATGATGCTGGATTTGACATCATTCCATATTCGGAGTCATATTCGGGGTGCATGGAGATTGCAGGATCAAATAGCACGGTAACTTTCCACTGAAGGGTATTTTTGATATTTTTATTAAAATTTTATATCTTTCAAGTAGATATAATATATTGCTAAATGTCAATCTTATCTTGTGGGTTTGATTGAATTAAAAAGTTTAATTCAATCACCAATTAAAAAGAGTTCTAATTGTTCAAATCGGGTTAGTTCGATTGGATCTAGATCGATTAGATTAAATTCTAATCAAATCAAATTGACTTGCACTTAGATCCATTACTAACTAGATGTAGAACCCAATGGATCACACATAAAAAAATTAATCAGGGGTCTAATTGGATCAGATCATATTTGCAAAATTGACATGCTAGCACATATTGCAAAAACTAGCTCCCTATTTTGAATTAGGCTCGAAATTGATTCTAGATTGGACTAAGTAAGGTCAAATTATTCAAATCAATTTTGGGTTTGAGTTGGGTCAGCCATTATCTATATGTACCAAAAATTTAGAGCTAGAAAACCAAGTCTCCATGAGTCAAGAATTTTTCTTGTTCATGGGTGCAATTTTTGTGCGTAGAAATAGCTTTTAGGTCCCATAAGATGGGATGCCTCATCCTTGAGCTTATCTAATGTTTCATGATAAAATAAATTTTTGAGTGATTTATAACTTAATTTTAAGCATAAAAATTTTTTTAGAGTTAAAATTCTTTCAAGTTTACATGTGAAAATTCATCGAAGTTGGAAATCCTGTCAGTCTGATCCATGCACCTAACCAAGAGTCCAACTTGTGAAGGACTCTAACCCATTTGTCATGCCACTTCTTAATCTGAGATTTTTTCCATGCCATTTTGATGTTAGTGTATTCATTTTTGGCCATTGGATGGATAAAATTACACTGATAGGTGATGGAGAAAAATTATGCCATAGGAAGCTACACGATGCACCAGAAAATCATCAAGAAAAATATTTCGAAGAGTCCTTCTGCATGAAGCATCTCTTAGATTATTATTTTGATGATTTCAATGTATCAAAATCTTCCAAATGGGCATAAGAATTCATCAGGAGGTGTGAGATTTTTTGATGGATGCAAGATGGAGCGTGGAAGGGGTGCGAATAATTCTCAAAGGCAACCCATCACTAAGTATTTAAAGGGGGGTGCACCGGGGGATTGGATTTATTCAGATTTTTAATTTTTTCTTTCTTTCTAACATCCTCTTTCTATTGTCCAATTAGTCTCTTCCTTCTCTTATTAGAACAAGTCTAAAATAGTAAGGATAAGTTTAATTTTAGGACAAGAGTCTGGGATGAGAATTAAGGAAGACAAGAAGAGAAGAAAGGTAGGGTTAGGGAGGCTAGGAGAAAAGAAGAGGGTCTTGAGGTCCTGGTGTTCAAGAAAATTCTCAGAGTGAAAATTTTAGTAGAAGAATCATCTCAAAGAGTTGGTGTCTTGATCATAGCCCTGTGTGGATCACCGTTAGAGGGCGAACAATTGGGCGCCTGGTGGAGGTTTTGCCAGAATTTGGATTAAGTGCTGCAGGTATTCTTCTATAGTTTGAATTTAATTTTGAATTTATGTTATATATGATTGTTAATCATCAAGAAGGTGCTGGTTTAAGAGTTTTATATTTAATTTTTTTTAATTTAAATTTTAAAATCCATTATGCTTCTGCTGTGCATGCCCACCTTAAAATCCTACAAGTGATCAAGGATGTTGAGGAGCTTGAGAAGCTCGAGCTAGAAATACAAAAGAAATTATAAATAGATCTAATTTTTCAATCCCTTATAAGTTCATATAGTCAATTTATTATAAATTTTCAAATGAACAAGCTCAATTGCACTATACCCGATCTGGTCAACATGTTGGTCACTACAGAGGGAATCTTGAAGAGTTCAAGGGGCACTATTCTTACTATGGAGTGGATTTCTTTCAAGAAAAAATCTACTGAGAAGAAGAAGGCAAAATCTGCTAAGAAGCAAAAAAAGGAGAACAAGCCAAAGAAGAAAGTTTCTAGCAAGGCCGAAGCAAAAGGAAAATATTTTCACTGTCATGCTGAAAGCCATTGGAGGAGGAACTGTCCAGTATACCTGGAGAGCCTAAAAATCAAAAAGGATAATAAACTTTCTGAAGGTATGCTCATAATTGAATCTAACCTTATAGTTTCTTCTACTTCTAGTTGGATATTAGACTCTAGCTTGAGTGATCATATATGTACCTCAATGCAGGGTCTAATAGAAAGTAAGAGGTTGAGGGAAGGTGACATGATCCTTCGGATCGACAATAGAGCAAAAGTTACTGCAGAGGTCGTTGGCACTTATCCTCTTCGATTACCGTCTGATTTTAGATTTGATTTGAAAGATTGATATTATGTTCTTATAGCTAGTCAAAATTTGATTTTCGTGTCTGTACTAGTACAGGAAGATTTTAAAATTAGTTTTAATAAAAATTTTTGTTCTATTTATTTATGAAATAAATTAGTTGCACGAGATCTTTTAATTGACAGCCTTTATCACTTGCATGTTGATGTGAATGTGAACTTAAACGAGCAAATAGTGAGTGTCGTAGGCCAAAAGAGATTCAGAGATGAAATTAATCAGAAGTATTTGTGGCACCATAGACTAGGCCATATTGGAGAGGACAGGATAAATAGACTAGAAAAGGATGAGATCTTTGGCTCTCTTAACCAAGAGTCGTATCCAGCTTGTGAATCTTATCTTCGAAAAAAAATGGCCAGTTACCCTTTGTAGGATATGGGGAGAGGGCCACAGAGTTACTTGCCCTGGTACACACCGACGTGTGTGGCCCATTTGATGTATGGGTCAGGGGTGGTTATGCCTATTTCATTACCTATACCAATGATCTATTTAGGTACGGATATGTATTTCTGATGAAACACAAGTCTGAGGCCTTTGAAAAGTTCAATCAATTCAGATATGAAGTAAAAAAACTAACAGACAAACCCGTTAAGGTTCTTCGATCTGATCGAGAAGATGAATATCTTAAAAATTTTTGAGATATCTTAAGGACAATGGCATAGTCTCTCAATGGACTCCTCCTGAAATACCTCAGCTCAATGGGATATCCGAAAGAAGGAATAGGA
>NC_026000.2:57923688-58040102 GCF_000442705.2 Elaeis guineensis
CTCAGTGATGGATTTCCTCAGCCACACAGCTTCCTTTGCAGCATCCGATGCTGCGATGTACTCCGCTTCACAAATAGAGTCCGCCACAGTATGATGCTTGGAACTCTTCCAGCAGATGGCTCCATCATTCAGAGTAAAGATATAACCCGACACGCTCCTGCTGTCATCATGGTCAGATTGAAAGCTAGAGTCTGTGAACCCCACAAGTTTCAGATCTGACTTGCCATAAACCAACCATTGGTCCTTAGTATTTCTCAAATACTTAAGGATGGCTTTAAACACTTTCCAGTGATTCTCTCCAGGATCAGATTGGTATCTACTCACTACTCCTAGTGAGTATGCCACATCTGGTCTTGTACATGTCATGACGTACATGATAGATCCCAGGGCTGAAGCATATGGGACTCTACTCATACGCTCTCTCTCTTCAGGAGTTGTCGGACAATCCTTCATAGAGAGAGAAATTCCTTGGCCTATCGGTAGATAGCCCTTCTTGGAATTCTCCATGCTGAACCTCTTCAGCACAGTGTCTATGTACATGGACTGGGATAACCCAAGCATCTTTTTAGATCTATCCCTATAGATCTTCATCCCTAGGATGTAGGATGCTTCACCCAAGTCCTTCATGGAGAACTGTGATGACAACCAAACTTTTATTCCCTGTAGTGCGGGGATGTCATTCCCGATTAAGAGAATATCATCCACGTACAAGACAAGGAATACCACAATTGGACCATTTGCCCATTTATAGATGCAGGGCTCTTCTCCATTCTTAATGAAGCCATACATTTTGATCACCTTATCAAAATGCATGTTCCAACTCCGAGAAGCTTGCTTCAATTCATAAATGGATCTCTGAAGCTTGCACACCTTGGACTCATCTGTGGATGTAAACCCCTCAGGTTGTATCATATACACCTCTTCGGTCAGCTCTCCATTCAGGAAGGCTGTCTTTACATCCATCTGCCAGATCTCATAATCTAGATGGGCAGCTATTGCAAGCATTATCCAAATAGATTTGAGCATTACCACAGGGGAAAACGTCTCGTCATAGTCAATACCATAACGTTGACGATACCCCTTGGCAACCAGACGGGCTTTATAGGTCTCCACCTTTCCGTCTGCGCCCCTCTTTCTTTTGAAGACCCATTTACACCCAATGGGTTTAACCCCTTCAAGTGGGTCAACCAATGTCCATACATCGTTGACCTTCATGGACTCCATTTCGGATTTCATGGCTTCAAGCCATTTCTCGGAATCAGGTCTCTGCATAGCATCCATATAGGTGATCGGATCCTCATTATTCTCATCAAGTTCGATGAGATCACCATCCCGGATCAAGAAACCGTAGTATCTGTCCGACTGACACGGTATTCTACCGGATCGCCTTAATGGTACAGGTATATTGGGCTCCAGATCTGATCTAATCATATCCGACTCAGGTTCAGCTATTGGTGTCGGTCCTTCTACCTATTGAACTTCATCAAGTTCAACCTTAGAGGCAACGGTTCCTTCACCAAGGAACACCTTTTCTAAAAAGATTGCCTTAAGGCTGACGAACACCTTTTGTTCATCAGCATGGTAGAAAAAATATTCTTTTGTCTCTTTGGGGTACCCTATGAATGAGCATTTGTCAGACCTAGGTCCAAGTTTGTCTGTGACTAATCGTTTGACATAGGCCGGGCACCCCCAGACCCTAAGGTGTGCAAGTACTGGCTTACGCCCTGTCCATTTCTCATATGGAGTCTTAATTACAGACTTACTTGGAACCCTATTTAACAGATAACAGGCCGATTCGAGTGCATATCCCCAGAAGGATATCGGCAAGCTAGCAAAAACCCATCATGGATCGGACCATGTCTAACAAAGTTCGATTCCTCCTTTCAAACACACCATTATGCTGTGGTGTTCCTGGAGGAGTCCATTAGGAGAGAATCCCATTCTCTCCTAGATATGTGAGAAACTCACTAGAAAGGTATTCTCCTCCTCGATCAGATCGAAGAGTTTTAATACTCTTTCTAGTTTATTTTTCTACTTCACTTCAGAATCGTTTGAACATTTCAATTGAATCCGACTTATGTTTCATCAGATAGACATATCCATATCAGGATAGGTCATCCATGAAAGTTATGAGTAGAAATATCCACCTCTAGCACTGGTGCTCATGGGCCCACATACATCAGTATGTACTAGGCTCAAGAGCTCAGTAGCTCTCTCACCTTTTTCAGTAAAAGGTGACTTGGTCATTTTACCAAGAAGATAGGACTCACAGGTTGGAAGTGATTCACAATCACTAACTTCGAGAATTTCCTCTTGAGTCAACCTGTTTATTCTGTTCCTGTTTATATGACCTAGCCTACAGTGCCATAAGTAGATATCTGACACACTATCTAATCTAGGGTGCTTGCCAGTAGAATAGACTCTTATCAGGCTTGACCTTTTTGGTTTGGCTCTGCACTGATGTCCTAGCCTGAACTTGCACCTTCTTTACTTTCTTCTTCTTGTTCTTCTTCCTTTTCTCAAAAGGTCGAGAACCCGAAGACGAACCTCCCACTAAATTCACCGACTCCTTGTGAAGTTGGTGATCCTTCTCAAAGTTCTGAAGCAACCCCAGTAACCCGTGGTAGTTCTCTTCAGGCTTTGTCATTCTATAATGAGTGAGGAATGGAAGATAAGACTTGGGCAGCGAGTTCAGTATTGCATCTTTCCCAAGCTACTCATGCAAGGGAAAGCCGAGCTTGCTCAATTGTTCCATCAACTCGATCATGTATAATACATGATCAGTGACAGAGGCACCATCCCGCATTTTGGCGTTGAAGATGGCACAACTAGTCTTGTGCCTCTCCACGTCATCGGTTGTGCCAAAGGCATCCTCCAACACTTGAAGCATGTCCTTTGGCTGAGCCATCTTGAATTTGCGACTGAACTCGTCGCTCATAGCAGCCAGCATGATACAACGCACCGTGGTCCGATCACTGAGCCACTTCTGGTAAGTGTCTCTGACTGTTCCACGTGCATTGACAGCTGGCTCCTCAGGTGCAGGATCCATTATCACATATAGGATCCGTTCATGCTCCAGGACTATCTTCAACTTTCGGTACCAGCTACCGAAGTTGGATCCCACCAACTTATCATTGTCTAACAATGATCGGAGCGATACGGAAGTGGCCATATTTGCACAAAGGAGAACCATAACCTAATTAGTAATTGATTCATTAAACCTAAAGATTTGGACTTTAATCAAAAGGTTTCTCCTACTATTTTATTCGAATTGGTAGCCTCTACCTCCAACTCGAGGAATTACCCTAATTCCTTAGCGGGTACTAGAATCCACTTAGACTGCACACAAGCCCAACTTTGGTTGGTCAACCCATGTACATCTAAGGATAGGTTCATAACCAATTGTTTCTCTAAATAATTTCTAGTAATTTTAATTTTGCCCCAGAAACCTAATCAGTAGGCTTTGGCCTCCATTGTAAGGATCCGGTTAGGTCCAACCATTAACATGATCATACTTGGTGTATCTAACCAACGAATGATTAAGCCCAACTTTGGTTGGCTCACCTAACCACCATTAGAGAGACACTTCCAAGTCATCATATGATGAGTGATAATTCCATTAGTCAACAAGCACCAGGCCTTTGGGTCTGCAATGATTATTGAGTTAATGGACTCATTATCAAACACCTTAATGGGAGGCTATGACTCAGTTATCTCCATAACTTTATCATTTTAAGGACCTAATAATTTTAGAAGATTTAAATAATATAGAGGATGAAGTCAGATGAACCAGCTTATCATGATCCTCCCACTGGCTTCACCAAGTCAGCTTAAGGGAGACCAGGGCTGGTCTAGGAGCACCTAAATCAGTCACACTGATTTACCTAGCTGACATGGGTCAGCTCGAATAGTCAAGTGATCCGATCAAAACATAATTTCACCAAGAGGCCAGGTAAGTTCGATCAGTGGGAGGGTCTGCCAAAGCTTGCCTTAGACACCATCAGAAATGGCCAGGTAAGCGGGCTCCCAATTAAAAACCACCGGTCTGGTTTACCTTAGACACCAACTGGTTTAATTAATTTCGATTAGATCAACCTAACAGTTCATGCTAGACCGCTTAGCCAAGAATCAAGTCCATTTGGTTCTCGTTAAAACATGGACTTGACCAACTACAACTATTGTAATTGATCTAGAGAATCCTTGACCTAATCTAAGACAACAATTGATTAGATTTAGTCAATTCTCTAATTAAGTCCATCTTTAATCTAACCATAGGTCTAACCCAATTAATGGACCTAATTTCCACTAACCCATTAACCCAATGTGTTATGATTTGTGTCTTAGGTTCTTCAATTCACAATCCTAGAACCTAATCAAACAACTTCTTAATTCTTAATTAAGTTTTGGGCTGAGGGTTGGGTTCGACTTTTCAAAAAATAATTTTCATATTTGTAAAATAATTTTACAATATGATTCTACCAACCATATTGCATATTTGATTCATAATCAAGATGCAAGTGAAATAAACATGAAACTACTTTAGATCTAATCTAAACAGGTTCATGTAATTGAAACAATTTCAACTTTAATCAATTTCTTTGCACAAAAATTATTAACAAAGAGATTTTATTTCAGATTTAAACATCTTTTAAATCTAATAAATCATAAATTTAATCTAGATCATATCTAATAAATTTATGATTAAAGATAGATCTACACAAACTAGGACAACCTTTGCACTGTAAGGGGTAAACCTTACAGCAGGACAACCTTACAGTTTGTGATTGATCTAAAATTTTAATTTCAGATTCAATAATCAGATTATAAATTAGATCTAATCTAAAAAATAATCTAAGCATGTATAAATAATCATGTAATAAAGAACCTAGGCTCTGATACCAATTGTAGGAACCAGATCTAGGGTTTCAGGGTTAGATCTTGAAAAGGAGGGTTAGATCTTGAAACTTTTTCAAGATCATACAGCGAAAGACTAAAATAAATCAAAATTTATTTTATAAGATCAAAAAATCTCTAGATCTAAGATCCTATTACATGATTATTACATGGCTTTAAATCAGAAATTAAAATATATAAATATAGCATGAACTACATGTTGATCATATCAACATGTTTCTATACTACATCTAATGTATGTATTAAATAATAGATCAGATCTATTACCTTGCAAGTTAGATGTTCTAACCTTGCTGATCTGGGCTTGAGGATGATGTTGCAAGCCTCACATGCGTCCGGCCTCTAGGAGTCATCCACACGAGCCCACGAATCTCGATCAGAAGTCCTGCTTTAGGAAATCAGCACAGTATGCTAGTACTGCGCTGATCCTTCTTTGATGGTTGATCAGGTGCCTCCTTCTTCTTGATTTGGACTCTTCTAAAGATGGAAAGTAGAAGGAGAAGTTTCAGATCTGAGACACTCTCAGGAAACTCAAGATGGAGGGAGGAAATATATGAAAACAAAAAACCCAAGAAGAAGACCCTCTTCTTCTTCACATTTTTCTCTCTAGACACCCAAACTTGCATCTTTTATATATCCACGACCCAAAAGTATTTCTCTCTGATTTTTGGAAAGAACAAAGGTCTCTCAAATATCTAATTTCTCCTAAAATTTTATGAAGAAACTCATCTTATATAGAGAGATATGATAGAGTCCTTATCTAGGTCAAACACCTAGTCAAGCCTTATCCAAACATGGCAAGTTAAGGGACGCCCAACTCTTGAGCACCTCCTTCATATTTTCATGCATGGATCACCAGAAAAGGGTGCACAATATATACCCTAAAATCCATGAAAATTCCAAAAAAAAATTGGATAAATTTGATGCAAAATTGAAAGAGTTTTGGATTTTTAAAACTCTATCTCATAGAATTCGAAATCCAAACTTATTCCTTTTAGATTTGATCCAAACCACCTTCCATGTAAGAAAGAAGAGAGGAGACATTTTGTGAACGTGGGAGAGATCTGAGAGAAGGCTTTTGTCACACAAAATAAGTGGAGATTGGCGTTGAATAAGAGAGAGGGCGTGGAGAAGGATTATGTGGCGCAAGGTGGAATCCTAGTCTTACTAGGATTCTGTCTTATGACTTGTTTTAATTTGGTTTTTCAAACTAAATCAAATCAAAATTAGATCAACCCAATTAAAATAGGTCTTAACCCAATTAAAAACTTAATTTAATCAGATTAAATTAGATTTAAATCTGATTTAATTTTCTAATTAAATTAGAAATTAGATTGACCCAAGTCCTAGTTGAACTAGGACTAGTTTTTCCTTGCACTTGGCTTATCCAATAAACCAATTGGACTTGATCCAATCAAGCTCAAAATAAATCTAATTAAATTATATTTAATTAAACTTAATCTCAGCCCATTGGCTTAATCAAATTAAGCCAATTAGCAATCGAATTGCTAATCAATCCTCCTGCAACACTTGCACTGGGTTAAATGTCAATCGTATTGATCATTTAACCCTAGAATGATTTTTAATCGTTGATCAACCATCTGATCGGATCATGAACTCTAATGTGTGTGACCTCATAGGTCCGAACCTAAGCCGGTAGCATAGGAATAAATTTCTATACCAATCGAAGTGACCATCTAGCAATGGTACCCGACGATCGGATAGGTCGAATGTGTAGAACAACATCCTTAGAACCCATGCGGATATAATTTTCATATAATTCATCCCCTTGACCAAAATGATCATAGGACACCCCAGAGCTCAACTGTCAACTCTGATCAGGTTATCCACATTGTATTTCAAAATATCAAATCCATCTGATGGATTACCCTGACCAAGGTTTTGCTAAATTGAAATACAGCGACTCATTCTTCTCCAACTCTTGGAGTGGTCAATCCCATCTCGATCACACTCTGACTTCGCAAATACTTGACTGTGTCCAGAAGCCTTCCATCCCTGAATTAGAAACTCAGTTTGTCCAGTACCAAAGCACAGTGAGTTGCTTGCAAGTCACTGAGGTGATCTCAGGTCTAAGGGACACTTATACCTATATCCCATCAGAGATATTCTCGACAGTAGAATACTCTGGAGTTGGTCACGTTCAATGATGATGTACCCTTATATCTCACCTGTATGCCATACCAGTGTCTCCACACTTCTTGGTTAAGAGGACAACCAACCCATATGGCCTACAGCGACCTATGCTCGATAGAAGCTGTTGTCCTTATTAACAGCCTATCATTTGGTTGTGAACAGTTTTAAGGACTAATCGATAAATCCTCTCTTTATCGAACCTAAATAGTCCTAAGGACTTCATCATAACAACGGAGTTCATTAGAAGATGAAAGCTTATGATGAAGATGCCAAATATATTTTATTTATTAACAAATCAATTACAATACTTGGTTGCTCAACCGTCAACAGCTTGACGATTGGCTTTTTGGGACACATTTTCCAACATGAATATCTCTGAATGTGATCAACTTGAAGATACTTTTAAATTCTGCAATACTTGAATAGCAATATCTTCTCAATGAATATATCTTTTACGATTGCTATATTAAGGGGGAGTAAAGAAATAAGCAATATGAAACAAGCAATTAATGAAGGAAGCTAAAGAACTAAAATTGATCCCATCAAAAGGAAGGAATAGAAAATATATTCATAAAGGGGGAGTAGAGAATCTCAATTGATGCTGTCAAAAAGAAGGAGTAGAGAATCAAGATTGATGAGTTTGAGCAAAGCAATAAGAGTAGTCAAGATTGATCATTAAGATTGAGATTGAGCAATAAGAGCAATACAGATTGAATTATAAGCAAATTTTAAATTTATAACCAAAGTTTAAATTTTTAGCAAATTTCAAATCTATCTTAAAACTGCTTATGATGCATTTCATTTCAATACTTGGCTATGATATTTAAGTAATGCATCTTTATAAATTTGAAATTCATGTTCAATGCTTTATATATGCTTTTGCTCAAGTATTTTATCATCATCAAAAAGGGGAAGATTGTTGCTCCTTGAATTAATTTTGATGATTACAAAGTATTTGAGGGGATTACTAATGATCTTAGCTTGGAAAAAGACTTATTGCATTTCAGGGGCAAAATTATAATTTTATCAATACCTGATTCAGAAGCCTCAAGAATAAGAACAAAAGACGTGTAGTCTACTGGAGAAAATTTTAATATTTTTGAAAGTATATTTTGCAAGAAAATCAGGTTTTTATTTTTGAGTCGACCCCATGAGTCGACTCATGGCTCAAAGGGCTGAATGGCACGCAAGATTTTTTGGCTGGCACAGTCTGTGAGTCGACCCCATGGGTCGACCCCCAGGCATGAGTCGACCCCATGAGTCGACCTCTGCTGCTTTTAGGCCAAAATTACATAACCATTATTTTCTGCTATTTTTCACAGAGGTCGACCCATGAGCATGAGTCGACCCATGAGCATGAGTCGACCCTATGAGTCGACCCCTGTGACAGAAAAGTTTCGCAACGGCTAGTTTTTCACCTATTTTATTTGCATTTAATGCTCATTTAATGTGCTCTAACGGCTCTATTTCAGCCCAGATTACTCTCCACCATTATTTGAAGATATATAAAGGGACTTAAAGGAGGGAATCAAAGATATATAGAGAAAAAGAGAAGGGTTTTAAAAAGGATTTCAAGCATACTTTTCAGCCCTAAGTAAGAGCCCACTCAAAGCATTCAAGAAGCTTTTAATTCAAGTTCACCAACTCCTCAAGTGCTCATTCAAGTCTCCAACCACCTTGAGAAAATCAGAAAGAGCTTTCTTCTATTTGAGTAAAGTGTATTTAAAGCTTCATTCGCTCATTAAAGGAGCTTCCTTTATATTTTCTGTGTTGTTAATTGTAATACTCCTTTTGAGTTATTGTTTTTGTTTTGGAAGGGTTCCAAAATGTGGGAAGGTTGATCCGAATCTTGAATCAGATTGTATTGGGTTGGCTTGTACCCAAAAAATAAGTGGACTAGCTTGGGATAGCTAGAGTCAGAGTTTCCGACGAGTGTATTCAGGTTGAATACAAGTTAGTGGATTGGAATTCTCAAGTAGGAGCTTGGGGAGTGGATGTAGGTGCAAGGTTGGCACTGAACCACTATAAATCTTCTTGTTTGTGTTGTGCTTAATTGCTCTTCTTTAGAACTTCTTTATTCTCTTGCATTCTTGCATTCTACCATTAGCCTTGAATCAATTACACTCTCCTTACTAATCTTGCTATTGTTAAATAATCTTCATAAGTTGAAAGTTAAGTTTAAAATTTTTAGAAACCCAATTCACCCCCCCTCTTGGGTTGCATAGCTGGGCAACAGTATCTCTCTAATCGATACTGCCTTGATGACTTGTAAGCAACTCACTATGCTTTGGTGTCGGACCATCCGAATGATAATTATATCGAGTGTAGGTCATTGTATGCCATATTGGTTAGTTGTCCTCTTAACCAAGGTGTGTGGTGATACGGATATGATATATGGATGATTTGTAAGAGTACATTTCACTAAGCATAACCACTTTCAAAGCACTCTGCTGTCAAGGGTTGCTCTGATAAGATATGGGTATATGTGTCTCTCTAACCTGATACTGCCTTGGTGACTTGCAAGCAACTCACTATGCTTTGGTGTCGGACCATCCAAATTTTTAATTTGGTGATAGAAAGTTTTTGGGTGAAAGAATAATATCATACAAGCCAATCGTATATGGGATGCAATAGGATATTTATTGTAATTTATCTTTCAGACTCATATAATTGATATTTATATTATTAATAAAATATATATTTTTGATTTATTATATACTGCATCTTATTAATTTTAAGATTATAATGAACCCCATAGGTCCGGACAATGGTTTTAGGGCCGTGATGAGATCATGCCAATGAGATCTAAATCCTTGATAGGCCTAACCTAAAATATTCTTAGTTATTGATACATTGAGTCGGGGATCAATGATACCGATAAGACTGGCATGTCTTATGTATGCTCAAAAATGAGGGTGGTTGATCTCACAACCACTTATGTGGTGATAGTAATACAAGAATATAGGTGCTCATTAGAGAATGAGTTCACTGAATTGACCTGTGAGAGAATATTAGATGGAGTCTTGTTTACATGTCAACTGATGATTCTCTAGTGGGAGTTGTGTAAGTGATCCTTTGACTTCAGATCACCATGATACCTTGTGTACTTGGATCCATATTTTGATCCAGTTTCAAACTTAATTTTTTGATCCTTGTATGGGGTATTTTGGATATGATGAAGAGTGCATGGAGGTTGTGAGTGATCAATAAGGATCAGTCACTCCTAATAAGGGGAGCGAACATCCTATGTGATCTCATAAATCGATGATTCGAAAGTCTTTGGACAAAGCAGGATGATAATTAAAAAAAGATTTCTAATGTATCATCACCTTTAGATCGAGATACATAAAGATAAGTGATTGGGTTTGACATATTTTTATACCCACAGCTCACCAAGGATGTTGTTTGACTGAAGGATTGAATTACACGAGAACTTACCAATAAAGGATATTTAGGTAATTTTTATCAAAATTTTAAATCTATCAGATCATCATGACATATTGTTAGATATCAATCTTGACTTATAAATTTATTAGAATTAAAATAATTTAATTCTAAAATCAATTTAAAAGAGTCCAAGTTGATTGGGACTCTTCGGGTGACCTAATCTCATCGAATTAGGGTTACGTCGAAAGTCTTGGTCCACTATTGGCTAGATTTGGAACCCAATGGGTCACACACTTTGAGATTTAACTTTGATCTGATCTAATTAGAGTTTAATATAAATTTTATAGGTTAATTAGATATGCTAGTACATTGTATTAACTCAAGTTCTTAAATTGGTTTAGATCAAAGTGTTTGAGCTAACCTAGACCAGTTGCCTTTGACCTAATGGGATTGGGTCAATTTAAATTGGATCCTTATCCAACTTAAACTAATTTTAAGTAGAGAAGGACTCCTCTACACCCACCAAAAGCCATGACAAAAAATAAATGCCACCCGCCTCAATTTGGCATGTGAAATGGAGAGTCCTTCTTAAAGAAGGCTTTTAACTTAAACATGTTGCCTTAAAAGATAAACCAGAACTCTTATGATTTAATGCCAAAATTAAGTGAAGTTTTTATGAAACATAGAGGAGGAAGAGTGCTTCTACTGCAAGTATCTGATGCACCAAAAATTCCACACGATGAATTTATTCACCGCATGATATGTTGGAGTGCCAAAGGTTAGCACCCCTTCATCCCATGTGACATCCCTTGGTCCCCTATTTATATGGGATACCCCACTTGGTTTCTTACTATAATTTTAGGTTAAAACTATAGAGAAGGGATGTGGAAATCATTAAACAAATTCTTAAAAAAATTTGAGAAAAAAGCAAGAGAAATTTGAGTGGCAAAAGTTGCAAGAAGGGTGATGAGTTTTTTAGCAAGTGTTGCTAGTGTGCCCTAAGGTTTGGTTTTCTCATATGTTGGAGCCAAAAATAAATCCTAGATTGTGTGACATCTGAAGAGTATCTTCTTGGTGTCATTCTGATGGTAAGATCGAAAGCAACTAGGCTTTGGTGCGATCATAACACAAGTTTGAAGTTGGCAGTGTTCTTGAGAAAATAACGCTGCGGCAGTGCACCAGTTGGGAAGAACCTTGGCCAACTTTCATGTAGATCACCATTGGAGGACTTCTACCTTAGGGTCTTGTGGAGGACACCAACATGCCACTTTTTTATTTTGGTGAAAGTATAAAATTCTATCCCTTATACCTGCTTGTTTTGGTTTTATCGATATCAGCAAAGTGATTCTAAGGTTTGGATTCTGGTTTGACAGTTTTATTTGATAAAGCTATTTGATTTGTATGATTTTAAAATTTTTAAAAATTATTTTTTACTATGTGGTCAAAACTCAATAGTAGTATCAGATCCACCTTTGTCTA
Organism: Elaeis guineensis; assembly: GCF_000442705.2. Taxonomy (NCBI): domain Eukaryota; kingdom Viridiplantae; phylum Streptophyta; class Magnoliopsida; order Arecales; family Arecaceae; genus Elaeis; species Elaeis guineensis. The sequence goes on from NC_026000.2 coordinate 57,935,623, forward strand.
ATTCGTTCAAACAAGTGCAAAATGAGAGCATAGAATCGTTCTTGTGCATATCCTGCCAAAAATTTTGCATTGATTTTTTAGCATCAATCCTTTAAAATCAAAAATTATTTTGGACTTTATATATACCATGATGTTAAATTTTAGTTATTAAATTATAAATTTATGATAATTTTAAAATTTATATTATCATGGTAGTATGATGTTTAAATTGATGCATTGTTAAGGGTGTTATGCATGCCTAATGTGATTAGGGTTTGCTATATTTCTTCGATATGCTTGTCATTTGTTATGACTCCAATTATATCCTTGTTTAATTTTTGGCATGATAATATAATTACTATTATGAATAGTAAAAGCATGTCTAATTGCATAATTTGTAGTGTACATTTTATGTATTTGTAGTTAAGATGTGCCGAGATCAGTTTAAAGTCCCTCATAAAAATTATATTAAGTTGTAATGTTGGAATTAACTTTTATATTAAAAAATGAATTCTTAAGACCAATTGGTGTCGAAAAAAGTATGAATGGTAGTTTTCTAATTAGATCTGTATGCTGGCCTGGCCAACTCTGTTGGTGTCTAAAAAAAGCTGCAGAGAGCCTCCCACCTACTTACCTGGTCAATTTGGTCTTGTTGAATTTTTGACTTAAATTGATTAGTGATATAGATATTACAAGGGTCTTCCTTCAAACTTGGTCGATAGAGTATGTCAAAATCTTAGTGAGCTTGTTGTGCTATCCATAAGGCATACTATAGAAATTGACATGATGTTGATCAAGTGCATATTGATGCTTATGGCATATTTGAATAGTGTTGCTTTGTTGTGCTATTCATAAGGACAGCATTGTTTGGGTATGACCATATAGGATTGAAGGTTCAACTTAACTAGAATACTATAGTTTGTTGTGCTATCCACAAGACTATATGTGATCTAGAGGCCAGAGAGAAAGATGTTGAGAATTGTAGAGGTATAATTGGTAAAGAGTTGTCTACTCTTAAACTCATAAATACTTGTTGTGCTATCCACAAGATGTTTGTGAGGAATAGGGATCTCAATCTCATTAAAAAATATTATTATGTTTCTCGATTTTCATAGATGAGGGCTATGAAGTTCAAAAAATAGTAGGAGACACAATTAGATAAAAGTCTTAGTCTAGTTGTGAATGTCATCATGAGTTGTCCGCTTATATTGTATTCTTATTGTTGTAGATTAACTACACACATGGCATCCTCACTTTCACTTAGAGGTATCTTAGATACAAACAAGTTGACCGAACCAAACTACGTGGACTGGTTAAGGAACCTGAGAATTATTCTCACTCAGGAGAAAGTCTCCTACATTTTGGATACACCTGCTCTAGATTCTCTTGGAAAAGATGCTTTTGAAGAGGATAGGACTGCATATAAGATGTGAAAAGATGACAGTGTGACTGTCAAATGCATCATGCTTGCCTTCATGAGCAATGAGCTTCAGAGGTGACATGAAGACATGGATGTTTCCTCAATTTTTCTTAATCTTAAGGAGTTATATGGGGAACAAAGTCAAATTATTCGATATGAGATATCAAAGTAGTTGTTCCGTGCTCGCATGACTGAAGGCACCTCCATGCAAACATATGTCCTAAAGATGATTGATTTGATCACTTATCTGGGATAGCTGGACTTTGCCATGGATGGTGAACTGAATCAAAATTTGATCCTACAGTCTCTCTCTGACTCTTTTTCTCAGTTTGTTATTAATTATCATATGAACAAACTGAACATCAGCCTGTCTGAACTGCTAAATATGTTGAAAATAGCAGAGAGCCATTTCAAAGGTGAAAAGGCTCAGGTCCTTCATATTGATAAGATCAGTAAGAAGAAGGCAAAGAAAGGTTCTAAGAAAAAGATGAACCCTAAGGCTGGCATCTCCAAGAAGAAGGCAAAGAAGATCTCTGCCAAAGGTACTTGCCATCACTGTGGCAATGAGGGCCACTGGAAGAGAAATTATAAGTACCTTGCAATCGTGAAACCAACAAACATTGCTAAAGATTTATATATGATACAAATTAATTTATCATTAAGTACTTTAATATTATATTCTTGGATATTGGATACCGCCTGTGGTTCACACCTTTGCAAATCGTTGTAGGGTCTACAGAAAATAAAAAGTCTAAATAAAGGTGACTTCAAGCTATTCGGTGCTAGTGGAGAGTCTATTCAGGCTGAAGTTGTAGGAACCAGGGTTTTGAAGTTACCTTCAGGCAACCTTTTGGAACTGAAGACCTGTTATTATATTTCAAATATCATTAGAAATATTATTTCTTTATCATTGTTATTGGAACAAAATTTTGAAATAATTACAAAAAATAATGGTTGTTCTATTTACTTTTCTAATGAATATTATGGAAGTGATTTTATTGATAATGATCTTATATTTTCTTCACTTAATAATAATGTATTTCATATTGATAATATGAAGAAAAGAAAGAGAGCGGATGTGAATGTCACATACCTCTAGCACTGCCGACTTGGTCATATAAATAAGTCAAATATTAACAAGTTATATAAAGACAATTTTTTGATCCTTATGATGATGAATCATCTAAAACTTGTGAATCTTATCTCATGAAAAAAATGATCAAGACTCCATTTACTGGATATGGAGAAAGGCGAGTGATATTTTGGACCTTATACATACTGATGTATGTGGTCCAATGTCGACTCAAGTTAGACGTGGATACTCTTATTTCATTACATTTACTGATGATAGGTCTAGGTTTGGATATGTGTATTTAATGAAATACAAATCCTAAGCCTTTGACAAATTTAAAGAGTATCAAAGAATGGTTGAGAAACAAACTAGTAAAAGTATTAAAGCTCTTCGATCTGATCGAGAAGGAGAATATTTGTTTGATGAGTTTTTCGATTATTTAAAATAAAATAGAATACTCTCTTAATGGATACCTTCTTATACTCTATAATTAAATAAAATTATAAAAAGAAGAAATCACATCTTATTAGATATGGTGTGGTCCATGATGTGTTTCACGAATCTTTCGATATTCTTCTGGGGATACAACCTCAAAGCTGCAGCGTATATCTTAAATAAAGTACCTACAAAATCTATTTCTAGCACTCCATATGAAATATCGAAAGAGAAAAAATCAAAACTTAAGCATCTTAAGATTTGGGGTTGCCCAGTTTATGTGAAAAATATTGATGGACATAAGCTGGATGCTAGATCAGAAAGAATGTAGGTTTGTTGGTTATCTCAAGGAGAGTATAGGATACTACTTCTACAATCCTACACATCAAAAGGTGTTTGTTGGTAGGCATGCTGTATTCTTGGAGAAAGAGTTTATCCAAGAAGAAGAATAGTGGGAGTGCTATTGTCTTTTTGGTCTTGTATGTAGATGACATAATGCTCATTGGAAATGATATTTCGATATTACAATCGGTCAAGACTTGGCTATCACAAAAAATTTTTATGAAAGACTTAGGTGAGGCATCCTATATACTTGGTATAAAGATCTATAGGGATAGATCAAATAGGATGCTAGGCTTATGCCAGTCTAGGTACATTAACCTTGTGTTGAAGAGATTCAACATGGAGGAAAGTAAAAGAGGTTACTTGCCCATAGGTCATGGCATATAACTCTCTAAGAAGATATCTCCTAAGACACCTGAAGAAAGAAATAGAATGAGTTCTATTCCTTATGTTTCAGCTGTAGGATTGATTATGCATGCTATGTTGTGTACCAGACTTGATGTGGCTTATGCCTTGGGCATTGTAAATAGATTTCAGGCTGATCTCGAGGAGGATAATTAGAAAGCTGTGAAAAACAAACTCAAATACTTGAAAAGGATAAGAGATATTTTTTTGATATATGGTGGATCTGATTTAAAACTAAAAGATTATACCGATTCTAGTTTTCAATCTGATCTAGAAGATAGCAAATCTATATCTGGATATGTGTTCACCTTGTATGATGGTGCAGTAAATTGAAAAGTTTCAAACAGTAAATAGTTGCTAACTCGATCACCGAGGCTGAGTATATTGCTGTAAGTTAGGCTGCTAAGAAAATCATCTGGATGAAGAAATTCATCTCTGAGTTGGGTGTGGTTCTAGAAATTGAACCACCAATGCCCTTTTATTATGATAATACCGAGGTAGTTGCTCAAGTCAAAGAACCAAGATCTCACCATAAATCCAAGCACATCCTAGGATGGTTCCACCTCGTTCAAGAGAAAATCGAAAGATGTGATGTGATCGTGGAGTGAGTTGACATCAAGAATAATACAGCAGATCTATTCACTAAGGCCTTGTTAATGTAGTAGTTTGACTGCCACCTTGATAGCATGGGTATCAAGTATAGGGATGATTGGCTTTAAATGCAAGTGAAAGATTGAAAGAATAATGTCCTACAAGCAAATCGCATATGAGATACAATAGGATGTTTATTATAATTTATCTTTCTGACTCATGTAATTGATATTTATATTATTAATAAAATAGATAATTTTGATTCATTATATGCTACATCTTATTAATTTTAAGATTATAATGAACCCCATAGATCTGGGCAATAATTTTAGGACCGTGATGAGATCATGCCAGTAAGACCTAAATCTTTGATAATCCTAATCTAAAATATTTTTAGTCATTGGTATATTGAGTCAGAGATCAATGATACCGGTAAGACTGGCATGTCCTATGTATGCTCAGAAATGAGGGTGGTTGATCTCACAATCACTTGTTTGGTGACACTAATACAAGGATATGGGTGCTCATTAGAAAATGAGTTCACTGAATTGACCTATGAGAGAATATCAGATGGATTCTTATTTATATGTCAACTGATGATTCTCTAGTGAAAATTATGTAAGTGATCTTTTGACTTGAGATCACCATGGTACCTTGTGTATTTGGATCCATATTTTGATCCACTTCCTAACTTGATTCTTTGATCTTTGTATGGGGTATTTTAGATATGGTAAAGAGTGTATGAAGGTTGTGAGTGATCAATAAGAGATCAGTCACTCTTAATAAGGAGAGTGAACATCCTATATGATCTCATAGGTCGATGATTCGGAAGTCTTTGGCCAAAGCAGGATGATAATTAAAAAAAAATTTAATATATCATCAATTGAATCATCACCTTCAGATTGAGATATATAAAAATAAGTGATTGGGTTTGACATATTTTCATATCCACAGCTCATCTGAGATGTTGTTTGACTGAAGGATTGAATTACACAGGAACTTGCCACTAAAGGGTATTTTGAAAATTTTTTACTAAAATTTTAAATTTTTTGAATAGTTATGATATATTACTAGACATCAATCTTGACTTATGGATTCATCAAAATTAAAAAAAATTAATTTTAAAATTAATTTAAAAGAGTCCAAGTTGATTGAAACTCTTTGGGTGACCTAATCTTATCGGATTAGGGTTACGTCGAAAGTCTTAATCCACTGCTGGCTAGATTTAAAACCCAATGGGTCACACACTTTAAAATTTGTCTTTACTCTGATATAATTAGAGTTTAATATAAATTCTATCGGTTAATTAGATAAGCTAGCACATTGTATTAACCCAAGTTTCTAAATTGATTTAAATCAAAGTGTTTGAGCTAACCTAGACCAGTTGCCTTTGACCTAATGGGATTGGATCAATTTAAATTAGATGCTTACCCAACTTGAATCAAGTTCAAGTACAGAAGGACTCCACTATGCCCACTAGAAGTTATGGCAAAAAATAAATACCGCCCACCTCAATTTGGCATGTGAAATGGAGAGTCCTTCTTAAAGAAGGCTCTTAACTTAAACGCATTGCCTTAAAAGATAAACCAGAACTTCTATGATTTAATGCCAAAATTAAGTGGAATTTTTATGATAAGTAGAGGAGAAAGAGTTCTTCTATTTCAAGTATCTAATATACCAAAAATTTTACACTGTGAATTTATTCACCATGTGAGAAGTTGGAGCGCCAATGGTTGGTGCCCCTTCATCCCATGTGACATCCCTTGGTCCCCTATTTATATGAGATGCCCCACTTAGTTTCTTGCTATGATTTTGGATTGAAACCAAATATGAGAGACATGGAAATCATTGGAAAAATTTTGAAAAAAATTTGAGAAAAAGGCAAGGGAAATTTGAGCAGCAAAAGTTGCAAGAAGGGTGGTGAGTTTTTTGACAAGTGTTGCTAGTGTGCCCTAGGGTTTGGTTTTTTCATGTGTTAAAGTAAAAAATTAAATCCTAGATTGTATGAAATTTGAAGAGTATCTTCTTGGTGTCATTTTGGTGATAACATCAAAAATAACTGGACTTTAGCACGATCATAATGCAAGTTTGAAGCTAGCAGTATTCTTGAGAAGATAAGGCTGCGGTAGTGCACCAGTTGGGAAGAACTTTGGCCAACTTTCATGTGGATCACCATTGGAGGACTTCTACCATGGGATCCTGTAGAGAACACCAACATGTTATTTTCTCATTTTGGTGAAAGTATAAAATTCTATCCCTTTTGCCTGCTTGTTTTTGTTTTATCGATATCGGCAAGGTGATTCTAGGATTTGGATTCTGGCTTGATAGTTTTATTTGATAAAGCTATTGATTTGTATGATTTTAAAAATTTTGAAAATTATTTTTTACTGCATGGTCAGAACCCAACACTAGGTATAGTCAAATACTTATGAAGTCTAAGTGTGAGTCAAGATGGGATTGAATGCTCCAAGTAAAATTGGAGATGATACATCACTGTATTTTAATTCAGCAAAACTTTGATCAAAGTAGTCCTAGTGAGGAATCACAGAATTTTTAAAATTGAGACACAATGTGGACCACTCTTCTTGGGTGGATAGTTTAACCCTTAGTCCTCCTTGAGCATCAAGTGTCAAAGGGATGATTTATATGGTAACTATATCCACATGAGTTCTAGAGTGTTGCTGAGCATACATTCGGCCTATCTGGATGTCGCATCTCATTGTTAGATGGTTACATCAATTAGTATAGGAATTGTTCTTGTGCTATCAATTTAGATTCGAACCTATAGAGTCACATATATAGAAGTATCTGTCTGATCAAATGACTGATCGATGATTATAAATCGTTGAAGGATTTAATTATCAATTTGATTGATGATTAATCCTATGCAAAGATTATAATAAATTATTTAATAATAGTTGATAAATTAAAAAAATAATTAATTAATAATATGATTGTTAATTGGCTAAATTTGATTGAGCAATGGAGATTGGATCAGATTTAATTGAATTGGATTCAATTAGATTGGTTTTGGATTGATTGGATGCATCTCTATTTAATAACAGACTTGTTCCAATTGATCTTAGAGATACAAATCAAATTTTAAATTGAATATGATTCAATTAGTTTTATATAAGCTTGGATTGGATCAAATTCTATTGGATAATAGGCTTGATTGGATCAAGTCCTATTATCAAATTCCTTCCCTGATATCAATCAAGAAACAATCCCTGGATCAATGGGGTTTTATCTAACTAATTTCCAATTGGATTGGAGCCTAATTGGTTTCATAATTGGGCTAGGACCCAATTAGTTAGTTTGTAATAATTAATTTCTAAATTAGTTAGGATTGGGTCCAAGGGTTAGTTAGAGTTGGAACAAGATCTTGAATCCTATTTGAAATAGGACTTAACTAACTTGAAACACCCCATGTGATATAAATCTCCATGCCCCACCTCTCTTTACTGTGGGAAATCCCATGCCCAACTAAGATGTGTGCCCCCTCTCTTCCTTCCAAGGAAAAAAGGGGCATCCCTCCCCTCTTTCTTGTCGCCCAAAAAAAAAAAGGGGAAGGTGACGTCCAAGAGTTGGACCCCCCATATCCTATACACCTTGTCTCTCTTCTTCTCTTCCTTTCTTGAAGAAATTTTGGGAGACTTTTTTACTGATTTTTGGGTGTTAAAGAGAGGCTCCTTTGTTGGTTTTATAGTAAAAAATAGAGAAGAAAAGTTCTTCCCAATGAGAGAAAGAGAAGGAAGAAGATGGGTCTTCTTTCTTGTGCGCAGCCTTGAAGAAGGAGTTCTTCTTTCAGATTTTTTTTCTATTTTTATCTAAGATAAAAATTAGATTGAATTTAATTTTTAATATAAAAATTTTGAGAAGAAATACTAAAAGATATTGGTTGGATGTTTGGGACTTTCTAGAGTTCTAGATCAAGGAAGAAAAAGGGTCTTCTTTCTTATGCGCAGCCTTGAAGAAGAAGGAGTTCTTCTTCTAAATATTTTTTGATTTTTTTAGGATAAAAATTAAATTAGATCTAATTTTTAAAATAAAAATTTAGAGAAAAAATATCAAAAAAATCTGTTTGGACATAAGGGGCTTCCTAGAGTTCTAGATCAAAGAAGAAAAAGAGAGAAGAACGGTTCTTCTCTTGGATCCCTCTTTTAGATTTTTCTAGAGCTTAAAATTTTATATAATTTTTAGTATGAAAAATCAGATTAGATCTAATTTTTATCATAAAAAATTTAAAAAAAAAGTTCTTCTTAAAGGTATGAAAAGAAGAGAGAAAGGTTCTCTCTTATGCATGGAAAAATTGAGAAAAAAGGGTTCTTCTCTTGATTTCTATTGTAGAGATCTGATGCATGGATCTAAGAAGAAAAAAAAAGGATCTCCTTATTCTTTATCTTCTTCATGATTTCTCTTAGATTAGCCAAAGCATTATGTCCTCACGAGCTAGCACTCTCAAAGAGATCGATCAGTATAAAGGCTTCATATGGATACCCATAGAGGCCGAACGTGTATGCAGCAGCCAAGCAACATGAAGAATCACGTATCATGGATTTCGAATGCGATGATCTACTACCCATGCTCAGGTATGAGATTTTGATCTCAATTAATATTTAGATGTGATCTAAATATAAATTAGATATGATCTAGTTACACATAAATATGATCTATACTTGCTAAATTTTAGATTTTAGTTTCGGATATATGCATATCAGTTCATGTCATAGATCCTGTATGGTGATTTTAGATTTGATCTATGTATGTATTATAGATTAAATTATTTAATCTATGTATGTTTCGCTATAAATTTTTAAAAATACATACATAAAAATCCACCACGCTTTCCTGCAGTTGTGCCCTAGAAGCCAATTGTTGGCTGACACATTATATAATTTCAGAGTCTAAACTTGTAATCTTTTTATTATCAATAAAAAAAAATTCAATCAAATTTATGTGTCCATGATTTATCCTAAAAATTAATAAAGATGATTTTTATATATTCTTAAAGAGTTAAGAATTTGAGAAATACATTAATTAGTGGTTTATTTCTAAATACTCTTGATCAAAAGATCGTCACAGAAGATAGTGACCAATTCATTTGAGATCGATGTATGGTTTACCTCTCTTGGGGCAGATGAGTCTCGGGTCTACAGTGTAGAGACATTAAGGTAAAGGTGCAGGTGGTTGTTAGAGAATAGCTTGCACTGAGCATAATCAATATGAGAATCATATGGATATCTACTCACTCGTCAATAGTCTTCTCGATGCTGCAGTAGTGTGAGTGATCTTTTGACCTGCGGTGCTATTGGCTATTTGCTACAAGGCTACTGGATTTGACAGTATATTTTTTTGGTCCCTAGCCATTCGGGTCTTTGCTATGTATGTTGGCTTCAATAGGTTCAGGTTCGCTGTTTGGAGTAGGATGCACCTAGATAAAATCTATCAATCTTGATAAAAAAGGAGAAGTCTTATGAGATTTGTGAGACTAAGTTTAGAAAATTTTTGGCCAAAGCAAGTGTGAATACTGAAAAAAAAATTTCACAGGATTCACAAATGAACTCGAGTTGAGCCAATCTAGCATATGACTGATGGTGGGGTCTGACGAGTTCTCCATGACCTCCATCAAGTCGGAACTCATGATAGAAGGACTGAATCATATGAAAACTATACCTAAAGATCCATACTTTCATTCTACTGAATTGCCACTACATACTGTTAGGTGTTACTAGTGGATTGTGAGACTCATAGGGTGTCATCTTGATGATCGATGATCCTCGAAGGATAGAATTGAAAATATTTCAATCCATCAAAAAGAGTTTCGATGATATTGTGATGGAGATCATAATATATCTCACTACCTGATAGAATGAAACCTATAGGATCTCACATTAAGCGATTTAATCTTGAATTTGCCAATTGGGCTTATGAAGTTCAATTGGGTTAGAATTTATTGAAATCTTATTAGGTTTATGAGAACCATGCTAGCACACGGTTAAACCTAATTCTTCTCAAAACTTTGATTTGATCAAGTCCATAACCTTGAACCCAACCTAAATCTATTTGAGTTTAATTAGGCTCTTAATTGTAAGCCCAAAAAGATTTGATTAAGTTAATTAGTTGATATAATTATCCTAACATCATCTCTTCTTTATCTCCTAATTATCTCTAAGTGTGCATGTGGAATTGAAGGAAAGAAGGAGGCGCAGTCTTCTCTTTTCGGCAAGACCAGGGGGTGCCAACCCCCTGGATTTGGCATGTGGGGCTCGCCCCCTTCTCATGTGTGGTGTGGAGGAGAGAGAGGTGGGGCCACACCCCTTCTTATTTGGATAGAAACCCTATTATGGGGCACCAAGAGTTGGTGCCCCAACTATCTGATATATTTTAGATGGGCATCTCTTGTACTTGCTTAAAAGGGCTGATCATATACCATTTAAATCTGATTTTAATTGAAATAAATCAGATTAAAAAGATAGAAGATTCTTATAAGATAAGGATCTACCTTTATAAGATAAATGGGTTCCTATTTTGTGTCAGGATAGTGCCTATATAAAGAGTATGTCTTTAGGGTTCCTAGCTCATAGAGTTTTTGGTGAAATAAACTCCTCTCACTCCCTTCTCCATGCCTCCTCTCCTCCCTCTCTTCTCTTCCACACCCAAAACTTGGGTGTCCCCTCTTCCACATGTCAAGAGATAGTGCTTGGTGACTTAGAGATTGAAGATTGAGGAGAAGAAGAAGAAGGCTGCTGATCAAGTAGTTGATCCTGCAGTCCAGATCAAGATGTTGATCAAAATATTCAAGGCTAAGGTTCTTCTTGAGAAGAAAAATCTTCTACGAGAAGAAATCAGTTCGAAATCGATCTCGATGGATACTCATAGAGGTCAGACACTTGTACAGCTCGAGCGTCTACGAATCCATGATCATCAGAAGCAATGAATATCTACCCACACCAAGAAAATGAGATCTGACCTCATATTTATATCTAAATTTTAGATTGTATATATGTGGTTTCTCCTAGGCTTGAGTAAGATTAGATTTGATCTATTGCATGTGGGGGTTAAAAAATTTAATCTATTTATTTTTTTGTAGCATATTTCAAAAGTTTTAAAATCTATACATGCTGCCTATCCGATTTTCTAACACATACATATATCTCATGCATCATGACAGCTTTTAGATCAATACCGATTACATCTTATGTAACATACTATTCAAATTTAAAATAATTTTATATCTAAATTTTATCTTATTGTAATAAATCATAAATCTTTTAGATCTAATCTAAATATATTTATAATTAAAATAATTCATAAAAATTTATTTTTTTTTTCATGAAATCAGATCACAATGATATCCCTACACGTTATCAAAGAACCCATCGAATGGGCAAAAGAGAGATTAATCTCTTCGATCTCTTATGACTAGATAATTTGATGATCTCATCAATCTGAGTACTAGACTACTAAGATCTGAAATCTAATTTTATATATAATTACATCAAAATATAATTATTGATAAAATAATTTTATGTTATGAACATGTCCTTGATCTTATCAGTCATGTTCTTCATCTAATCTAATTAGATTTGATGCAACATATACATTATATCAGATCTAAAATATATCTTATATTATTTATAAAATATTAATTTAAGTTGTAATATCATATAGAAATTAATTAGATGCAAACATGAATGCATAAGGAATAAATTTTTGGCAAAATCTATTTTCACGCAGTGCTGAATTCTGATAAGATTCAGATCTAAATATCCATCAAAACAGATCTAATTCAGATCTGAAATAAATTTTACTTCATAATGGGAAAAAAAATATTAAAATTTTATTAAAATAATTTTAAAATAGATTTAGTTCATGTTGTTATTCCATCAAAAATTCAGCAGGAGCAAAATTCTGTTATAACAAACTTATAACAACCATGATCAACAATTGATTAGGCTCATCTAATCCAATCAAAATCAGATCAAAAATTTTATATAAATAGATTTAAATTAAATTTAATATCTAATATTAAATTTTAGTTATGTATAATATATAAATAATTTAAAAAAATTTAGATATGCATGCATGTATTTTAGCCCTGCTCTGATACCAATTGAAGAGAAGGGAAACTATTTCTCTTTAGATAGCCCAGGTTGCATCTAAAAAATTTTTTATTGATCTACATGAATAAAGATTAAATTTTTATCTGATTAGTAGTAAAACCAAAGATCAAATTTTAAATAATCTAAATTAAACCTTCACGGAGGTCTGGATGTGCAGACCCTCTATTTCGCATGCACGCCAGATGCCGCAAGAAAGCAGGATGAACTCCGATCGAATCACATTTGCAATCCAATCAAATGAGAGAGAGAAGTGCTAGTGTGACACCTCACACCAATAAGGGGGATACCCATAAGTGGCCCCACATCAAGGAGAAAGGGACGGCACTAAGAGAAGATGCTAAGGATGAGAAGAAGGGACCTCTCTCTCTTCTCACACCTCTCTCTCTCTCTCTCTCTCTCTCTCTTCTCTTAATCTGATTTATTTTCTATGCATCCATAGGTAGAGACCCTTTCTATTTATAGATGAATTCTATGACCTAATAAGTATAGGAGTCTTAACTCAAATTTGATTTGAATCAGTCCAATACTCATGAAAGAAGGATTCCTACATGAGATAGAATTGCCATCACACATGACAACCAAATTGCACCCAATACGTCACCCACATGGGACACCCCAAACCAGCACCATTCTAGGTGTTGGTCAGTCTATATGAGAGGAAAATTTTAGTGCAAGAAAGATTTCTCATATCTCATCCAAAATGGATCTGGTTCGAATCTAATTCGAAGCTGATTTGAAATAATTTCAAAAGGCTGTCAATCCCAAACTCTTTAGGACTTTTGTATCAAGTCTAACTTAAATTTTGGACCCAATTAAGCCTAATTAATTCAGATCTAATCTAAAATTAATTAGTATTTAAATCTAATCTTTCATATGCTCCATAGATCATAGATCAGAAACTGTTCATCCTCGAGATCGAACCTGAATCTCATGTGTAGTGCTAGCTAGACATAGTCAACTCTTCAATTCTATTTGACCCATAACTTAATTCTTGTTGGGTATAAAATACCCACAGCCGAAATCCTCAGCGGAATCGACTACGAACAGGACAGCTCCGCCCGGACTCCTACGGGAGCCGGGCTCCACCGCCGACATCGACTGCAGGACAGCTCCGCCCGGACTCCTACGGGAGCCGGGCTCTGCCGCCGACATTGACTGCAGGACAGCTCCGCCCGGACTCCTATGGGAGCCGGGCTCCGCCGCCGACATCGACTGCAGGATAGCTCCGCCCGGACTCCTACGGGAGCCGGGCTCCACCACTGACATCGACTACAGGATAGCTCCGCTCGGACTCCTATGGGAGCCGGGCTCCGTCCTCAGCATCGACTGCTGGTAAGTCTCGTCCGGACTCCTACGGGAGCCGGACTTCGCCTTTGGCTTTAATTGCAGGAAGACTCCACCCGGACTCCTACGGGAGCCGGGCTCCGCCGCCGACATCGACTACAGGATAGCTCCGCCCGGACTCCTACGGGAGCTGGGCTCCGCCGTCGACATCGACTGCAGGACAGCTCCGCCCGGACTCCTACGGGAGCCGGGCTCCGCTGCCGACATCGACTGCAGGACAGCTCCGCCCGGACTCCTATGAGAGCCGGGCTCCACTGCCGACATCGACTACAGGATAGCTCCACTCGGACTCCTACGGGAGCCGGGCTCCGTCCTCAGCATCGACCGCTGGTAAGTCTCGTTCGGACTCCTACGGGAGCTGGACTTCGCCTTTGGCTTTTATTGCAGGAAGACTCCACCCGGACTCCTACGGGAGCCGGGCTCCACCGCTGACATCGACTACAGGACAGCTCCGCCCAGACTCCTACGGGAGCCGGGCTCTGCCGCCGACATCGACTGCAGGACAGCTCCGCCCGGACTCCTACGGGAGCCGGGCTCCACCGCCGACATCGACTGCAGGACAGCTCCGCCCGGACTCCTACGGGAGTCGGGCTCCCCGCCGACATTGACTATAGGACAGCTCCGCTCAGACTCCTACGGGAGTCGGGCTCCGTCCTCAGCATCGACCGCTGGTAAGTCTCGTCCGGACTCCTACGGGAGCCGGACTTCGCCTTTGGCTTTAATTGTAGGAAGACTCCACCCGGACTCCTACGGGAGCCGGGCTCCGCCGCCGACATCGACTACAGGACAGCTCCGCCCAGACTCCTATGGGAGCCGGGCTCCGTCGCCGACATCGACTGCAGGACAGCTCTGCCCGGACTCCTACGGGAGCCGGGCTCCGCCGCCGACATCGACTGCAGGACAGCTCCGCCCGGACTCCTACGGGAGCCAGGCTCTGCCGTCGACATCGACTACAGGACAGCTCCGCTCGGACTCCTACGGGAGCCGGGCTCCATCCTCAGCATCGACCGCTGGTAAGTCTCGTCCGGACTCCTACGGGAGCCGGACTTCGCCTTTGGCTTTAATTGCAGGAAGACTCCGCCCGGACTCCTATGGGAGCCAGGCTCCACCGCCGACATCGACTACAGGACAGCTCCGCCCGGACTCCTACGGGAGCCAGGCTCCGCCGCCGACATCGACTGCAGGACAACTCCGCCCGGACTCCTACGGGAGCCGGGCTCCGCCACCGACATCGACTGCAGGACAGCTCCACCCGGACTCCTACGGGAGTCGGCTCCGCCGCCGACATCGACTACAGGACAGCTCCGCCCGGACTCCTACGGGAGCCGGGCTCTGCCGCCGACATCGACTGCAGGACAGCTCCGCCCGGACTCCTACGGGAGCCGGGCTCCACCGCCGACATCGACTGCAGGACGCTCCGCCGGACTCCTACGGGAGCCGGGCTCCGCCGCCGACATCGACTACAGGACAGCTTCGCTCAGACTCCTACGGGAGCCGGGCTCCGTCCTTAGCATCGACCGCTGGTAAGTCTCGTCCGGACTCCTACGGGAGCCGGACTTCGCCTTTGGCTTTAATTGCAGGAAGACTCCGCCCGGACTCCTATGGGAATCGAGCTTCGTCCTCAGCTCCAACAGCTGCCAGTAGCCACCGTCCGGACTCCTACAGGAGCCGGACTCTGCCAACAATGTCAACTGCAAGCGGATTCCTACGGGAGCCGGACCTCTCCTTCGACTCTAGTCACGGGGGGACTTCGTTCGGGCTCCTACGAGGGCCGAACTCCAATCGCTGTCGAGCTTCAGCCAGCAGATCTGCACTCCCAGGCCACAATCATGGCCACGATCCTGCTCCACTTCCTGCGGCGGACTCCGCGCAGCTCCATCACTCCCTGACAGGCCGCAGTAACGGTCGCAACACTGCTCCACTCTCTGCGGCGGATCCCGCGCCCACACGGCTCCATTACTGCCTGACAGGCCATGATAAACGGCCGCGATCCTGCTCCACCTCCTGCAGCAGATATCACACGATTCTCCCATCCGCTGGCAAGACGCCGCAGCATCTGCATCCCACTTCCCATGACAGATTCCACGTGGCACGCCCCAGTGATGGCCACGGCTCCGCTCCACTACTCTTCGCAGTAGATTCCTCCTGACTAAGGGCGGCCCACTACCTGGCGGTTACAAACGTCGCCATCAATCCGTTACCTCCCCCGCCTATAAAAGGGGGACCCAGATACGTTATTCTCTAAGCTCATTTCTTATCTCAAAACTCTGCTAAATTCTCCGTTCGAGCACTCCATTCTTGTTGAGGTAGAGAACTGACTTGAGCGTCGGAGGGTCTTACCGAAGCAACCCCACCTCCGGTTTAGACTTCCTTTGCAGGTCCCGACGGCGACCGCAGCTTCCCCGACTCCAGCTTCTCCGGTGCAAGCAGATTTTCTCACCAACAGGATTGGCGCTAGAGGAAGGGTCTGTGTCTTCGCAGTATCCTTGTTCTTAAAGGAGCGCTCAACGGATCCGCTTTCGGCCATCTTTTCTGGCACCCGCTCCTCCTCCCCTCATCTGATGCCCTCTCACGAGGTCTCTGCACAACTACCTCCAGCTATGGTCGCCGATAAGGGGTGGCCGGATGATCGGTCTCTACCGAATTCCATCAACGTCATCTCGGGGGAATCCCGGCAGGAGGCAATCAACGTACCAGCTGCATCCCCTAAGCGGCAAAAGGTTGAAGAACCCATAACCTTCACCGAAAAAGATGCCCAGGGAGTCCAATTTCCTCATAACGACGCGGTCGTAGTCTCCTTGAACATAGAGAATTACGACGTCCGTCGCATTCTTGTTGACAATGGAAGTTCGGCCGACATCTTGTTCTACGATGCCTTTTCAAGAATGTCCACTCTTAGCAGTCATCTGAGATCGATTTGCTCCCCCTTGATAGGGTTTACCGGCGATGCCGTTCCGACGGAGGGAATGATAGCTCTGATTGTGACCGTGGGTCAGTATCCAAAGCAGTCCAGAGCTCTGGTGAATTTCCTGGTGGTAAAGGCGCCATCTGCCTACAATGCAATCCTTGGCCGACCCGGCCTCAATGCCCTCAGAGCTGTCGTTTCAACCTACCATTTGAAATTGAAGTTCCCCACCAGCCAGGGGATCGGAGAGGTCCGGGGAGACCAAGCCCTGGCCAGACATTGCTACAACATCGCCTTGCAAAGAAGCGATCAAGCGGACCTCTGTCCGGTCGATGGATTGGATGCTCGCGATGACCTCACTGAAGAGAGGGGCGGTCCAATCGAAGACCTAATCTCAATCTCTTTGAATGATGGGAACACGGAGCATGTGGTGTTAATTGGCTCCAACCTGGAGGAAGAGGTGCGGACGCGTCTCGTTGATTTCCTCCGAAGGAATGCGGACGTCTTCGCGTGGGTCCCGGCGGATATGCCAGGGATCGACACAGAAGTCATAGAACATCATCTAGCAGTCGACCCAAAATATCAGCCGACGAAAGAAAAAATCCGGAGTCATGCCCCGGAGAGGCAGAAGGCGATAGCCGAGGAAGTGGATAAGCTTCTCAAGGCCGGATTTATTAAGGAAGTCAATTATCCTGAGTGGATCTCCAATGTTGTTTTGGTCAAGAAAGCAAACGGCAAGTGGAGGATGTGTATAGACTTCAAAAAGTTGAATAAGGCTTGTCCAAAGGACAGCTACCCCCTACACAGGATCGACCAACTGGTGGACGCTACCTCAGGCCATGAGCTCCTCACTTTTATGGATGCGTTCTCCGGCTATAATCAGATTAGAATGGCATCGGAAGATGAAGAAAAGACAGCTTTCATCACTAATCGCGGCCTTTACTGCTACAGGGTCATGCCGTTCGGCCTCAAGAACGCGGGCGCAACCTATCAACGACTGGTGAACAAAATCTTCAAAGAGCAGATCGGCCGAAACATGGAGGTTTACGTGGACGATATGCTTGTAAAAAGTAGGTCTTCCGAAAATCATGTCGCCGACCTCGAGGAAACCTTTGGCGCTCTTCGAAGGTATAGAATGAAGCTGAACCCGACCAAATGTGCTTTTGGGGTAACCTCAGAAAAGTTCCTGGGCTTCATGGTGTCGGGGTGCGGGATTGAGGCCAATCCAGAGAAAATTTGCGCCATCCAAGAGATGACCGCCCCAAGGTCGATCAAGGAGGTTCAGTGCCTCACGGGAAGGATAGCGGCTCTTAATCGCTTTGTCGTGAGGTCAGCCGAACGATGTTTGCCCTTCTTTCAAACCCTCAAGCAGTCGAAGAACTTCTGTTGGACCTCTGAATGCCAACAGGCATTCGAAGAATTAAAAGGCTACCTTAGCTCACCCCCGCTGCTGGCGAAGCCCGAACCTGGGGAGGAACTATTTTTGTACCTGGCAGTCTCTCCCACGGCCCTCGCAGTTGTCCTCGTCAAAGAAGAAATGAAAGTCCAGCGACCGGTCTACTACATTAGCCGCGCGTTGAGGGACGCCGAGACCAGGTATACTAAATTAGAAAAACTGACCTACACCTTGTTGATTGCAGCTCGGAGACTCCGACCTTACTTTCAAGGGCACACGGTGACGCTACTCACCGATCAACCGATCAAGACGGTCTTGCACCGAGTTGATACCTCCGAAGGATGGCAAAATGGGCGATCGAGCTCACAGAATTCGATATCAACTACAGACCTAGACCGGCAATAAAGGCCCAAATATTGGCAGATTTCATTGTAGAGTGCACCATTCCAGAGGAGGCCGAACCTGAGCAAAGTGGAGTTGACAGCCCGAAGTCTCAACCCAACTCCCCCAACGAAGAAGCCAGTCCCTCCGATTGCTTTTGGACCCTCTTTGTGGACGGATCTTCCAACGTGGCAGGTGCGGGTGCAGGCCTGATCTTGGTCAGCCCGGAGGGAGTCATCGCGGAGTACGCTCTGCATTTCGAGTTCCCCGCAACAAACAATGGAGCGGAATATGAGGTTCTGATTGCAGGATTAAGGATCGCCAAAGAGCTGGGAATAGGTCAACTCCGGGTGCACAGCGATTCCCAACTTGTGGTGGGATAAGTCAGTGGGAGTTATGAAGCGCGGGAAGATAGTATGGCCAGGTACCTTGAGAAAGTGAAGGAGCTTACCCCCGCCTTTAGCAGTTTCGACATCAGACAGATTCCAAGGTCGGAGAATACCAGAGCCGATCTTCTCTCCAAGCTGGCGACATCAGCTTCGGCCGAATTGCCCAAGGGCAACCTCATAAAGTCGAAGGCCCGGTTCTTTTAGACCGGATGGGGGAGAGGCCCTACAACGCCCATATGTGCCCCCACAGCCCTGTTAGGGACAGGAGGAGAACCTCGCCCTAACTTGAGCAAAGTCGAAGGTCCGGTTCTTTTAGATCGGATGGGGGGAGAGGCCCTACAACGCCCATATGTGCCCCCACAGCCCTGTTAGGGACAGGAGGAGAACCTCGCCCTAACTTGAGCAAAGTCGAAGGCCCGATTCTTTTAGACCGGATGAGGGGAGAGGCCCTACAACGCCCATATGCGCCCCCACAGCCATATCAAGAACAGGAGGAGAACCTCGTCCTGACATGAGCAAAGTCAAAAGCCTAGTTCTTTTAGACCGGATGGGGGAAGAGGCCTTACAGCGCCCTCGCAGCCCAGCCAGGAACAGACGGAGAACCTTGCCCTGGCTCAAATAAATGGGAAGGCCCAGACTCCTACGGGAGCCGGGTTCCATCCACGATGCCAAAGAAGATTTCACCCGGACTCCTACGGGAGCCGGGTTCCATCCACGACGCCCAGGAAAACTTCACCTGGACTCCTAGGGAGCCGGGCTCCGTCGCCGACATCAGCTATAGGACAACCCCGCCCGGACTCCTACGGGAGCCGGGCTCCGCTGACAACAGCAACTGCCGATAGGCCTTGTCCGGACTCCTACGGGATCCGGACTTCACCTTTAACCTTGATTGCAGGAAGACTTCGCCCTGACTCCTACAGAGCCGAGCTTCGCCCACAACTCTAACTTCAAGAGAGATTCTCCGTTCGGGCTCCCGCGGGAGCCGAACTTAGCCTCGACTTTAGCGGAGAAAAACTCCAGGCAAAAAAGGAAGGCAATAGATCGCAACAGCGATGATCGGAAAGCAAACAACGCACGAGGCAACGGGAGGTCGGATCCCCGAATTCAAGCCCCAGGAAGGACCCCGGGCCCAAATGGCCCCGAGCGAACCTGCAGCCGTCATCGGAATAACAACTGGGTATCTTCGAACAGCGTAAAAGTCAAAAAAGAGCTCGGCAAATAACAACCCTATGCGAATAAAAGAGGTCGTCGATGACCTTGGGATAACGCGAAAAGGAAAAGAAGAAGAGAAGGAAGAAAGAGGAAAGGAAAATGAAGAAGTTCGACAGACAACTATTTAATGCGAGATGCAGACGAGGTAACAAAATCTCTTTTTCATTTAACAAGAGTATACATTACAGGACCCGATGGGTCAGGAAAAAAAAAAGAGAAGAAGAAGATACACGTCATCGCAAGCCTCGCAAACACGGTTCGGGAAGGATGAACCGGAGGCCGCTCCGAGCTGCAAACTCCTCTTCCCGTCTCTGTCCTTCTCAGTCGCGTTCTCCAGTGCATGTAACAGCTCTCGCCCCATTTCGCCTCATTCTGTCTCCGAAGTCCCAACCCTAGCGGGAAAAGGATGGGATAGATCCCCGGAGGCGGTAAGGGCAACGGCGGTAGTAGCGAAGACCTGTTTCAAGAAGAACCGGAGTCACCTTGGAAGCGGTAGCGATGCCAGAGATGTGCCTCATATCCGAATGCTCCACGACAGCCGCCACCCAAAATGCTCCGACAAGGTCGGCATGCGCTACTTCCACCGTCCCCGCAACAAGTTCCACTGCCCCACCGTCGACGCCGACCGCCTCTGGTCCCTCGGCCCCGATGGCATCAAGAATCTCGCCATAGCTTATGACGACAGCTCTGCCCTCTTGACCGGTATCACCCCGCCTTGCTGCTCTGAAATTTGCGAGCAGAATAACTTCACCGACAGCCCCCGTTATTAAACCCCTGTTGTTGAAGGAATTCTTCCTTGAGCCCCCTTCAAAACGACGGAGATTCTCACCGGCCGCCATTCTCCTCCTCACCTTCCTTCAAGCCCTGGACATCCCCTCAAGAACGGCCTCCGGGGTAGAGGACATGGCGTAGGAACCCTCAGAGAAGAATTGGGGGGCTGAAGAAGGCAAGGACTGGTGCGAGGGAAGCAAGGCTCTCAGGCGAAGGAAAGGCGCCAGAATGAAGCCATGAAAGGACTAGGGGGTTTAAATAGCCGACGGATCCTAGCGCAGTTATGGCGGTGGGTATTCCTGGGCCAACTGGCGTGTGCCACGTGTCGCGCTTATCCCCTTCATCGCTATCGAGGGTTGACCGTTCACAAATTCCTGTGGCATGACGCTTGGGATCGCATTCCGACAGAGGTTCCGAAAAGACTCTTCAGGTCACCTTCATCGAAAAGCGGGCTCTGACGTATACACATTTAATGCCAAAATATCCGGAGGCGTAGTGCGCAGGATTCGAAGGGACGGTTTCGGCTGTGCCCATCTCTCTCTCTCTGTACTTCCTTCGTTTGAAAGTCAAACTCGGAAGTAGGAGGACTGGTGTTGCGTATAAAATACCCACAGCCAAAATCCTCAGCGGAATCGACTACGAACAGGACAGCTCCGCCCGGACTCCTACGGAGCCGGGCTCCGCCACCGACATCGACTGCAGGACAGCTCCGCCCGGACTCCTACGGGAGCCGGGCTCTGCCGCCGACATCGACTGCAGGACAGCTCCGCCCGGACTCCTACGGGAGTCGGGCTCCACCGCCGACATCGACTGCAGGACAGCTCCGCCCGGACTCCTACGGGAGCCGGACTCCACCGCCGACATCGACTACAGGACAGCTCCGCTCGGACTCCTACGGGAGCCGGGCTCTGTCCTTAGCATCGACCGCTGGTAAGTCTCGTCCGGACTCCTACGGGAGCTGGACTTCACCTTTGGCTTTAATTGCAGGAAGACTCCACCCGGACTCCTACAGGAGCCGGGCTCCGCCGCCGACATCGACTGCAGGACAGCTCCGCCCGGACTCCTACGGGAGCCGGGCTATGCCGCCGACATCGACTGCAGGACAGCTCCGCCCAGACTCCTACGGGAGCCGGGCTCTGCCGCCGACATCGATTGCAGGACAGCTCCGCCGGACTCCTACGGGAGCCGGGCTCCACCGCCGACATCGACTACAGGACAGCTCCGCTCGGACTCCTACGGGAGCCGGGCTCCATCCTCAGCATCGACCCTGGTAAGTCTCGTCCGGACTCCTACGGGAGCCGGACTTCACCTTTGGCTTTAATTGCAGGAAAACTCCACCCGAACTCCTACGGGAGCCAGGCTTAACCGCCGACATCGACTACAGGACAGCTCCACCCGGACTCCTACGGGAGCCGGGCTCCACCGCCGACATCGACTGCAGGACAGCTCCGCCCGGACTCCTACGGGAGTCGGGCTCCGCCGCCGACATCGACTGCAGGACAGCTCCGCCCGGACTCCTACGGGAGCCGGGCTCCGCCGCCGACATCGACTACAGGACAGCTCCGCTCGGACTCCTACGGGAGCCGGGCTCCGTCTTCAGCATCGACGCTGGTAAGTCTCGTCCGGACTCCTACGGGAGCCGGACTTCGCCTTTGGCTTTAATTGCAGGAAGACTCCGCCCGGACTCCTACAGGAGCCAGGCTCCGCCGCCGACATCGACTACAGGACAGCTCCGCCCGGACTCCTACGGGAGCCGGGCTCCGCCGCCGACATCGACTGCAGGACAGCTCCGCCCGGACTCCGCCGCCGACATCGACTACAGGACAGCTCCGCTCGGACTCCTACGGGAGCCGAAATCCATCCTCATCATCGACCGCTGGTAAGTCTCGTCCGGACTCCTACGGGAGCCGGACTTCACCTTTGGCTTTAATTGTAGGAAGACTCCGCCCGGACTCCTACGGGAGCCGGGCTCCACCGCCGACATCGACTACAGGACAGCTCCGCCTGGACTCCTATGAGAGCCGGGCTCCACCACCGACATCGACTGCAGGACAGCTCCACCCGGACTCCTACGGGAGCCAGGCTCCACCGCCGACATCGACTGTAGGACAGCTCCGCCCGGACTCCTACGGGAGCCGGGCTCCACCGCCGACATCGACTGCAGGACAGCTCCGCCCCGACTCCTACGGGAGCCAGGCTCCGTCGCCGACATCGACTGCAGGACAGCTCCGCCCGGACTTCTACGGGAGCCGAGCTCCACCGCCGACATCGACTGCAGGACTGCTCTGCCCGGACTCCTACGGGAGCCGGGCTCCACCGCCGACATCGACTATAGGACAGCTCCGCTCGGACTCCTACGGGAGCCGGGCTCCATCCTCAGCATCGACCGCTGGTAAGTCTCGTCCGGACTCCTACGGGAGCCAGACTTCGCCTTTGGCTTTAATTGCAGGAAGACTCCGCTCGGACTCCTACGGGAATCGAGCTTCATCCTCAGCTCCAACAGCTGCCAGTAGCCTCCGTCCGGACTCCTACAGGAGCCAGACTCTGCCAACAATGTCAACTGCAAGCGGATTCCTACGGGAGCCGGACCTCTCCTTCGACTCTAGTCACGGGGGGACTTCATCCGGGCTCCTACGAGGGTCGAACTCCAATCGCTGTCGAGCTTCAGCCAGCAGATCTGCACTCCCAGGCCACAATCACGGCCATGATCCTGCTCCACTTCCTGCGGCGGACTCCGCGTAGCTCCATCACTCCCTGACAGGCCGCAGTAACGATCGCAACACTGCTCCACTCTCTGCGGTGGATCCCGCGCCCACGCGGCTCCATTACTGCCTGACAGGCCACGATAAACGGTCGCGATCCTGCTCCACCTCCTGCAGCAGATATCGCACGATTCTCCCATCCGCTGGCAAGACGCCGCAGCATCTGCATCCCACTTCCCACGGCAGATTCCATGTGGCACGCCCCAGTGATGGCCACGGCTCCGCTCCACTACTCTTCACAGTAGATTCCTCCTGACTAAGGGCGGCCCACTACCTGGCGGTTACAAACGTCGCCATCAATCCGTTACCTCCCCCGCCTATAAAAGGGGGACCCAGATACGTTATTCTCTAAGCTCATTTTTTATCTCAAAACTCTGCTAAATTCTCCGTTCGAGCACTCCATTCTTGTTGAGGCAGAGAACTGACTTGAGCATCGGAGGGTCTTGCCGGAGCAACCCCACCTCCGGTTTAGACTTCCTTTGCAGGTCCCGGTGGCGACCACGGCTTCCCCGACTCCAGCTTCTCCGGCGCAAGCAGATTTTCGCACCAACAATTCTCAATCAAGTTAGCTTATATATTCAATCAAGTCAAGTACTTCTAAATTGGACATATAAGCATAGGCTAATTTCTTCTTACTTTGTCGGACTTATGTGCGTGACTCTATAGGTTCAAACACTAAGCTGGTAGCACAGAAACCAATTCCTGCATTAATCGAGATACCATCTAGTAATGGTTCTCAATGTCTAGATAGATCAAATTATCATAAAAAAATATTTCATAATCTATACACATGGTTACCGCATAATTCATCCTTTTGACCCTAGATGCTCTAGATAGTCTCAGGTTAACTATCAACCGAGATTGCTTCATCCACATTGTATTTCAACCTTTCAAATCCATCTCATGGATTACCCTAACCAAGACTTTGCTAAATTAAAATACAGTAATACATCAACTCCAATAATCAGAAGGATCAATCCCATCTTGATCCACACATAGACTTTGCAAGTACTTGACTGTACCCAGTAGCCTTCTATCACTATATTAAAAATCTAGATAGTCTAATACCAAAGCACAGTGAGTTACTTATAAGTCACTATGATTATCTCAAGTCTGAAGGATACTTATATCCATGTGCTTCATGAGCAGCTCTTGACAGTAGAATACTCAGCAAGTGAGTCACTTATCAGTGACGATATACTCCATCTCACCTGTATACCATACCAGTGTCACCATACTCCTTAATTAAGAGGACAACCAACCCATATGATATACCACGACCTTCACTCGATAAACATCATCATCCTGTAATAACGTATTATTTGATCGCGAATATGTTTAAGAACTATATGATAAATCCTCTCTTTATCATACACTAACATAGTTTCAGGACTTTATCACAGCATAAAAGTTCAAGAAAGATGTAACTTTATGATAAAAAAATATCAAAATAATTTTTATTTATTTATCAATAATTCATATAAAAAAAAACTCAATCATCACACGATTAGTTTTAGGATACAATTTCCAACACCTATCAATCCAAATCTAATTAGGATTCTAGTCTAAGTCTAACTTAGATTTTTAATCTAATTAATTTTTAACTAAATCAGATCTAATCTAAAATTAATTAGGATATAAATTGACTCTCTCATAAATCCTTTAGATCATTGATCAGATCATTATCATCCCTAGAATTAAACTTGAATCCCATGTCTAGTGCTAGCTAGACATAGTCAACTTGTTTAATTCTGTATGATTTCTAACTTAATTCTCAATTAAGCTAATATATTTGTTCAATCAAGTCACATATTTCTAAATTAAACTCATAGATTTAGGTCAATTCTTTTCTACTTTGCCTAACTTTTATGCGTGACTCTATAGGTTCTAACACTAAACCGATAGCATAAAAAATTATTTTCTATACTAATCAAAGTTACCATCTAGTAATGATTTTTGACATCGAATAGATCATGTATTTGCAAGGCAACACTCAAGAATGAAAGAATATGGTTATCGCAAAATTCATTCCTTTGATCTTGAATGCTCAGGATGATCTAGGGTTTAACTATCAACCCTGAATTAGTCATCAACATTGTATTTCAATCTTTTTCAAATCCTATGACCATCATATGGATTATCCTGACTGAAATCTTACTCAATTGAAATACAGTGATGCATCAACTCCTAAAATACAGAGGGTCAATCTCATCTTGATCCACACACTGACTACAACAAGTATTTAACTGTGTCCAGAAACTTTCTGTCACTGAATTAAAAATTTTGATAGTCCGACACCAAAGTACAGTAAGTTGCTTGCAAGTCACCGTAATGATCTCAGGTCTAAGGGATACTTATATCTATATTCTTCACGAGCAACCCTTGACAACAGAGCACTACACAGGTGAGTCACTTATTCAATGATGATATACTCCTACATCTCACTTGTATGCTATACTAGTATCTCCACACTCTTTAATTAAGAGGACAACCAATCTATATGGTACACAATGATCTACACTCGATAAACATCATCATCCTTTAATGACGTATCATTTGGTCACAAACATGTTTGAGAACTATTCGATAAATCTTTCTTTATCGATTATATATAGTTCTATGGATTTCATCATAACACATGAGTTCTATCAAGGATGATGTATAGCTTGTGATGAATAATATCAAATAATTTTTATTAATTTATAATTCTTATACAAATAATAAAGAGTGCAATCATCCAAACAATTGGCCTTAAGACACATTTTCTAATAGTCTTATCATACAGAGCCGCATGAGGCCTTCTTTAAATGGCACCGTCAGTAAGCATGCCTTTTGTTCGATGCATCAATAGTCATAGAGGCAGACCTTATTGCATGCATGTGGCATAATTAATGACTTTGTGGTATCTTATCACGATGCAGAGTAGAGCGCTTAGGGTGTGATCTCAAGATAATGTGACTTGATGTGACTCGACATGACTGCATGGCAGTCTCACTTGACCACCTGCTATTTGACCAATGTCGATATCCAGGTCGATCACCAGTCGAAGCAAGATGAAAGGGATTGGAAGTGGTTTGGGGTGAGTGACATACATGACAGTGGTCCCGGGCTTGCTAAGTAGGGTTGGTAACTCAGATCGGTAGATGAAGAACCTGATCTGTAGATCAGGACTGTCATGACAGGCAAGTACATCGATTTCTCACCAATGCCACTGGAGAAATAGGCCGATCATTGGTCGATGTAGTCTTCAATTTGGACTGTTGCAACATCTAGGTGATGTTGAGGTTGGACCTTCACTGACCTCAATTTTTAGATGAGGTCGGTCTCCCGATGAGATTGATTTCTTGGGGACCATGGTCTCCCAATGAGGTTGGCTTTTGTCGAGGTGGGCCTCGGTTGAGGTCAATTATGTGATGAGGACCTACCCTAACAATATTGTTAAAGATATTTACAGTATTTTTTAGTCTATAACGGTACTTAAAAATATCACTAATGATCATTTTTGTTATAGTAGGTTGAGGGTATGGTTGCGGTCTGGATCATCACCGCTGCCAGTGGTTTGGAGGGACATGGGGTTGGGAGTGTTATTGGAACGATGGTAGCAAGGGGAGGATGATGGGGATTAGGATAGGGTGGAGGCTGTCTGGCCCATGAACCATGGCGATCGAGACTTATGATACAATCGTGGATCACGTTATCTTATCATGGGTTGGAGAGGAATAGTGGTGGCTAGCTATCTCACGCTAGATGTGGGTAATGAGGCTACCCTTGAGAATCTTTTCCTTATTGATGGCCTTGATGGTCATGCAATTATTGGTTTTGACGTTGTGGGCATTGTATACCTTTGGCGAATGTGTTGTGGCCGAAGCACTTACCCACCTCGTGATGGTTGAATAGGATGTTTCAGGCAATCTCCTTCCTTATTTTTCATTCTGCCAAAAATTTAATTTATGAAACATAGATGAGAAAATATGAATCTATTTGTAATTGTAGGGGATGAAAATCAAAAGATTTTCATAATCTCCTCCTTGATTTGGATGTCCAGATCTCCTTCCTCATTTTTATGCTGTGCTTGCCTTCCTCATTTGGGTCCTCCTATTTTTGGATCTTGTTATCTTCTTCCTCTCTTGAATCCTGTCAAAAATTTAAATTAAATTTTGAATATAAATAAAAAAGTAAGAATGATTCAAAAATCAGGAGATTCCCATAGTCTCCTTCCTTGTCTGGATTTTGTCGTGATCTTCTTCCCCGTCTGGAGCCCCCCAGTTTTGAGCCTGACTAGGATAGCCTGGGAGATGCTTAACCAATCTAATCTAATCTGATTGGTGTCAACAGATATGGAGATGGTCGACTTGGATCTCATTAGCGTTTGGTAGATTTGATTGTCAAGATCTCGATGGCATTGGGACAACACAGTGAAGTTTGTTTGACTAGATGCTTGTTCTTTCTTGAAAATGGGCCTAGCCCTTTCTCTAGCGCCAACCTATTGCGGCAGAAATTCATCCTAAGGTTAGATCAACTGGAGCTTGACAGTGACTGTAGGACTGCGGGAAAAGTCTCCGACCAGAGTTGGCTCCAGTGGAGATCTCAAAAGAATAATACCCTACAAGCCAATCATATATGGGATGTGATCGGATGTTTTCTATAATTTGTCTTCTAAACTCATGAAATTGATATTGTTATTTAATAAAATAAGCTTCTTGATTTATTATATATTATATCTTATTATTATTTTTAAGATTATAATGAATCTCATAGGTCTGGGCAATGATTTTAGGACCGTGATGAGATCATGCTAGTGACACCTAAATCTTTGATAGCCATGACCTAAAATATTCTCAATCATTGGTTCATTGAGTTGGAGATCAATGATACCAGTAAGACTGACATGTCCTTGTTAGATTTGTATCCTAAAAGTCAATTGTTGGCTGACACATTATGTATTTTCAAAACCTAAACTTATACTTGTAATTTTTTTATTATCAATAAAAGACCTTTTTATTCCAATCATATATATGTGCCTATGATTTGTCCTAGATATTAAAAAAGATGATTTTTGTATATTCTTAAAGAGTTAAGAATTTAAAACATACATTAATTAGTGGTTAATTTCTAAAAACTTTCGATCAATGGATCGTCATGAAAGACAGTTATCAATCCATTTGAGATCGATGCATGATTTACCTCCCTTGTGTGCAAATGAGTCTTGGGTCTGTAGTGTGGAGACACTAGGGTGAAGGTGTAGGTGGTTGTTAGAGAATAATTTGTACTGAGCGTGACCAACATGAGAACCGCATGGATGTCTACTCACTCATCAATGATCTTCTCAATACTACAGTGGTGTGAGTGATCCTTTGACCCATGGTATCATTGGCTATTTATAGTAAGGCTACTGGGTTTGACTATATATTTTCTTGGTCCCTAGCCATTCGGATCCTTGCAGTATATGTTGCTTCAATAGATTCAGATTCGCTGTTTGGAGTAAGATACACCTAGATAGAATCTATCGATCTTGATAGAAAAGAGGAAGTCCTATGCGATTTGTGAGATTGAGTTCAGAAAGTCTTTAGCCAAAGCAAGTGTGAATACTGAAAGAGTTTCCATGGGATTCACAAATGAATTTGAGTCGAGCCAATCTAGCATATGACTGATGATGGAGTCTGACGAGTTCTCCATGACCTCCGTCAAGTCGGGACTCATGATAGAAAGACTGAATCATACGATAACTGTACCTAGGAGTTCATACTTTCATTTACTGAGTTATCACTACATACTATTAGGTGTCACTGGTAGATTGTGAGACTCATCCGGCATCATCTTGATGATCGATGACCCTCAAAGGATAGAATTGAAAATGTTCCAATCCATCAAAAAGAGTTTCAATGATATTATGATGGAGATCACAATATATCTCACTACCAGATAGAATGGAACCTATGGGGTCACACATTAAGAGATTTAATCTTCAATTTGCCAATTAGACTTATGAAGTTCTAATTGGGTTAGGATTTATTAAAATCCTATTAGGTTTATGAGAACCATGCTAGCACACGGTTAAATCTAATTCTTTTTGGGACTTCGATTTGATCAAGTCTATAGTCTTGAACCTAACCTAAATCTATTTAAATTTAATTAGACTCTTAATTATGAGCTCAAGAGAATTTGATTAAGTCAATTAGTTGGCATAATTATCCTAATATTATCTCTTCTTTATCTTCTAATTATCTCTAAGTGCACATATGGAACAGATGGAAGATTGGGTGGCACATTCCTTCTCTTTTGAAAAATATTGGACGTCAAATCCTAGAGGGATCCACCCCCTCTTATGTGTCATGATATGGAGGAGAGAGAGTAGGAGCCACGCCCTATCTCTTTTGCCTAGAGATCCTTTTGTGGGGTGCTAAGAGTTGGCGCCCCAACTACCTGACAAGTATTTCATGGATACCTCTTGTACATGCTTTAAAGGGCTGATTATATACCATTTATATTTGATTTTAATTGACATAAATCAGATTAAAAAGATAGAGGATTCTTTGAGATAAGGATCTATCTCTTTAAGATAATTGGGTTCCTAATATGTGTTAAGATAGTATCTATATAAAGAGAGGTCTCTAGGATTTTTTGTGAATAGAATTTTTAATCAACAAAATTCCTCTCTCCCTCTTTATGCCTCCTCTCCTCCCTCTCTTCCTTTCCACACCCAAAAGTTGGGTGCCTCTCTTTCACATGCCAAGAATTAGTGTTGGTGACTTAGAGATTGAAGATTGAAGAGAAGAAGAAGAAGAAGGCTGCTAATCAAGGAGTTGATCTTGCAGTCTTGATCAAAGAATTGATCAAAGCATTCAAAACTGGAGTTCTTCTTGAGAAGAAGAGTCTTCTATGAGAAGAAAAAAGTTCATGATAGATCTCGATGGATATCCATAGAGGCCAGACACGTGTACGGCTCAAACTTCTGCGAATCTAAGATCATCAGAAGCGATGAATATCTACCTACACCAAGGTAATAAGATCTGATCTCATATGTATTTCTAAATTCTAGATTATTGATATATGTTTTCTCTTAGGCTTGGGTAGGTTTAGATTTGATATCTTGCATGTGAGATTAAAGGGTTTAATCCATTTGGTTTTTCGTTGCTTGTTTTTAAAATTTTGAAATCTACACATGCTGCCTCCCTGATTTTTTAACAGTCCTATGTATGCTCAGTGATGAGGGTGGTTGATCTCACAACCACTTATGTGGTGGCACTAATACAAGGATGTGGGTGCTCATTAAAGAATAAGTTCATTGAATAGACCTATGAGAGAACATCTGATGGAGTCTTATTTACATGTCAGCTGATGATTCTCTAGTGGGAGTTGTGTAAGTGATCTTTTGACCTAAGATCACCATGGTACCTTATGTACATGAATCCATATTTTGGTTCACTTTCTAACTTGATTCTTTGATCCTTGTATGGGATATTCTAGATGTGGTGAAGTATGCATGGAGGTTATGAGTGATCAATAAAGGATCAGTCACCCATAATAAGGAGAGCGAACATCCTATGTGATCTCATAGGTTGATGATTCTGAAAGTCTTTGGCCAACACAGGATGATAATTAGAAAGAGGATTCTAATATATCATCACCTTCTGATCTAGATACAATTAGATAAGTAATTGGATTTGACATGATTCTATGCCCATGATGAAAGGAAGGAAAACTATTTCTCTTCGGAAGGTCTAAGCTGCATCTAAAAATTTTTTTATTAATCTACATGAATAAGAATTAAATCCTTATCTGATTAGTAGTAGAATTAGAGATCAAATCTCAAATAATATGATATAAATCTTTGCAGAGGCCTGAAAGTACAAACCCTCTACTTCGTATCTATGCCAGACACCGTAGGAAAGTGGGATGAACTTCAATCCAATCAGCTTCGCAACCCAATCAAATGAGGAAGAAGATGTGTTGGTGTGACACCTTACACCAGTAGGTGGGATGCCCAAAGAGAGCCCATGCCCAAGGGAGAACGGGTGGCAACAAAGGGAGAGGCCAAGGAGAAGAAGAGACCTCTCACTCTTCTTATGCCTCTATCTCTCTTTCTCTCTTCTCTCAATCTGATTTGTTTGCTATACATCCATAGGTAAAGATCTTCTCTATTTATAGATGAATCTCATTACCCAATACGTATAGGAGTCCTAACTCAAATCTAATTTGAATTAATCCAATACTCATGAAAGAAGGATTCCTACATGAGATAGAATTGCCATCACTTATGACAATCAATTTGCACCCACTCCCTCACCCACATGGGACACCCCAAACTAGCACCATTTTAGATGTTGGTTGGCTCACATAAAAACAAAATCCTAGTGCAAGTGAGAATTCTCATATCTCATCAAAACGGGTCCGATTCAAATCCAATTCAAAATTGGTTTGAAATAATTTTGAAATATTGTTAATCATAAACTCTTTAGGACTTTTATACCAAGTCTAACTTAAATTTTAGACCTGATTAAGCCTAATTAATTCTGATCTAATCTAAAATTAATCAATATTTAAATCTAATCTTTCATATGCTCCATAAATCATAGATCAAAAACTGTTCATCCCCAAGATCGAACCTGAACCTCATATGTAGTGCTAGCTAGATATAGTGAACTCTTCAATCTCGTTGACCCATAATTCTCAATCAAGTTAGCTTATATGTTCAATCAAGTCAAATACTTTCAAATTGGACATATAAACATAGGCTAATTCTTTCCTACTTTGTCTAACTTGTGTGCATGACTCCATAGGTTCAAATACTAAGCCGGTAGCATAGGAACCAATTTCTACACTCATCGAGATACCATCTAGCAACAGTTTCCGACATCCAGATAGGTCGAATTATCATAAAAGAATATTTTAGAACCCATATATATGGTTACCGTATAATTCATCTTTTTGATCCTGGATGCTCTAGGATGGTCTCAGGTTAACTGTCAATCGAGATTGCTTCATACGCATTGTATTTCAACCTTTCAAATTTATCTCATGGATTACCCTAGCCAAGATATTACTAAATTGAAATACAGTGATACATCAACTTCAATAATTTAGAGGGATCAATCCCATCTTGATCCACATACAGACTTCATAAGTACTTGACTGTACCAAGTGGCCTTCCGTCACTGCATTAGAAATCCAGATAGTCCATCACTAAAGCACAGTAAGTTGCTTGCAAGTCACTATGGTGATCTCAGGTCTGAAGGATACTTATACCCATGTGTTTCACGAGCAGCTCTTGACAGCAAAATGCTTAGCAGGTGAGTCACTTGTTTAGTGATGATGTAATCCTACATCTCATCTGTATGCCATACCAGTGTCACCACACTCTTTGGTTAAGAGGACAACCAACTCATATGGGACACAACGACCTCTACTCGATAAGCGTCATCATCCTGTAATGATGTATCATTTGGTCGCAAATATGTTTAAGAACTATACGATAAATCTTCTTTTTATCGTATACTAGCATAGTTCTAAGGACTTCATCACAGCACAAGAGTTCATTGAACATGTAAAATATCAGAAAAATTATTATTCATTAATCAATAACTTATATATAAAAAGAAACTCAATCGTTACATGATTGATTTTAGGACATAATTTCCAATAACTCCTATTTGGACTAAAGCCGATCGGGGCAGTATCTTGCACCCATCTTCTATTTGAAATCATCGAACTCTTTGATCCCAAGAGCTTTAGTGAAGGGGTCGACTAAGTTCTCCTTTCTATTGATTTTTTGAAGCTCGACGTCACCTCAATTCGCAATCTCTCATACCAAGTGATAGCGACGTAGAACATGCTTGGTGCGATGGTGCGACTTGAGTTCTTTCACCTGAGCTATGGCACTGGAGCTGTCACAGTACAGCAGAATAGGGCCATCAATAGAAGGTGTAACTCCCAGCTTGATGATGAACTTTTGCAACCACACCACCTCCTTTGCAGCATCTGATGCAGCAATATATTCTGCTTCGCATATAGAATCGACCACAGTATGTTGCTTGAAACTCTTCTAGCAAACAGCTCCTCTATTTAGAGTAAATACATAGCCCGATCCATTTTTTTTGTCATCACAATCTGACTAAAAATTGAAATCAGTATATTCCATAAGTTTTAGGTCAGTGTCTTTATAGATTAGCCACTGATCTTTAGTATTTCTCAAATACTTAAGAATTACTTTTGCAATCTTTCAATACTTCTCACTCGAATCTGACTAGTATCTACTCACTACTCCTAGTGAATAGACCACATCCGATCTCATATATGTTATAGCGTACATGATAGATCCCACTATCGAAGCATATGGTATTCTACTCATGCACTCTCTCCTCAGGAGTTATCGGACAATCCTTCTTGAAAAGAGTAATCCCATGGCCTATCGAAAGATAGCCTTTCTTGAAATTATCCATGTGAACCACTTCAACAAGATATCAATGTACATGGATTGGGACAATCCAAGCAACCTTCTAGATCTATCCCTATAGATCTTTATCTCTAGGATGTAGGATGCTTCTCCCAAGTCCTTCATGGAGAACTGTAATGATAACCACAGCTTCATACTCTGCAAAGCTGGGATGTCATTTTCTAGTAACAGTATGTCATCCACATACAGTACAAGAAAGATGACTACAGAATCGAAAGTTCACTTGTAGATGCAAGGCTCTTCTCTATTCCTAACGAAGTCATACATTTTAATTACCTTATCAAAATGCATGTTCCAACTCCTAAATGCATGCTTAAGTCTATAAATAGATCTTTTCATCTTGCACACTTTTAACTCATCTATAGATGTGAACTCTTCAAGTTGTATCATATACACCTCTTCTTTCAACTCTCCATTGAGAAAAATGATTTTGACATCCATCTATCAGATCTCATAATCTAAGTATGCAGTGATAGCAAGCATAATTCGGATGGACTTGAGTATTGCCATAGAAGAGAACGTCTTATCATAGTCAATACCATAACCTGATGGTAACCTTTGGTAACTAGACGAACTTTATAGGTCTCTACTTTTCCATCCACTCCTTTTTTTTCTTGAAAATCTATTTACACCCTATGGATTTTATCCCTTCAGGCGGATCAACTAGTGTCTATACACCATTGATCTCCATAGACTCCATCTCGAATTTTATGGCCTCAAGCTATTTTTGAGAGTCAGGCCTTTGCATGGCCTCCATATAGGTGATCAGATCCTCATCGTTCTCATCAAGTTCGATGGGGTCACCATCTCGGATCAAAAAATCATAGTATCTATCCGACTGATGTGGTACTTTATCAGATCTCCTTAATGGTGCCTCTACTGGCTCCAAATTTGATTCACCAATCAAACCAATTTTATGTGTGTCGGTCCTTCTACCTCACAAACTTCATCAAGTTCAATTTTATAGGCATTAACTTCTTCACCAAGAAACTTCTTTTTCAAAAAGACTGTCCGACTGCTGACAAACATCTTTTATTCTGCAGTGAGGTAGAAGTAGTACCTTTTAGTTTACTTTGGGTACCCTACAAACAAGCATCTATCAAATTTTAATCCAAGCTTATCTATCTTTAAATGCTTGACATAAGCTAGACACCCTCAGACCCTAAGATGTGAGAGCATCGGCTTACCCCCAGTCCTTATCTCATATGAAGTTTTATCGACAGACTTGTTGGGCACTTTATTCAAAATGTAACAGATAGTTTCTAGAGCATATCTCGAAAAAGAGATTGACAATCTCGCAAGGCCCATCATGGATCGGATCATGTCTAACAAGGTTTGATTCCTCCTCTCTGACACCCCGTTATGTTGTGGTGTTCCAGGAGGGATCCTCTGTGAGAGAATCTCATTCTCTTTTAGATATATCAGAAAGTCACTAGTGAGATATTCACCACCTCGATCTGATCGAAGGGTCTTAATACTCTTCTTAATTTATTTTTCTACTACGGTACGGAATCATTTGAATATTTCAAATGATTCTAACTTATGCTTCATAAGATAGACATACCCATACCTCAATAGGTCATCTGTAAATGTAATGAAGTAGTAGTATCCTCCTCTGGTACTAATGTTCATAGGTCCGTATATATCAGTATGTATTAGATCTAGGACATTGCTAGCTCTTTCACCTTTTCTTTTAAAAGGTGACTTAGTCATCTTACCCAGTAGACAGGATTCACAGATAGACAATGATTCATAATCATCTATCTCAAGGACACATTTCTTGATCAACCTATCAATCCTACTCTTGTTCATATGACCAAGCCTACAATGCCAAAGGTAGGATTCACTGACATTATCTAATTTAGGATGTTTGCTAGCTGTGTACATTACACTAACAGATCATGATATTATGTATATGCCATGTTTTAATTATCATTCATAATGATATTACAAAAATCATCCTTTATTATAAACTTGTAACCAAATTTGGCCAGAAGGCCTATAGAGATGACATTCATCATAAAGGAGGGACAATAATGGCAATCATCTAACATGACACTACTAGACTCAAAGATAAGCTGCAAAATTCTCAAGCTAGAACTGGAATAAGACTTCTATCTCCAATGTTAAGGAACTGTTCACCCTCTCAAACTTCCTACTTATCTGTAGTTTCTACAATGAATTGCATATATTAATAGGACTTTCGATATCTAATACCCAGGTAGTAGTATCACAAATAGAAAAATTACAGGGAGTTATCATATAAGTACCTTGTAAAGCAACCATTTGCTTTTTTCTCTTGTTTTTAAGTCTGTTTGGGTCAAGAGTAGCTATATAAGCAAGATGATTTCTTTTTCAATGACCCAACTTCTTGTAGAAAAAGCACTCTACTAGCTCTTGTCAACTTTTGACGGTTTGCTAAGCTTAAGATCGGCAGCACTGGATTTCTGCACCTTTTTCTTCTTTCTTCTCCTAGAGGATCATGTCCTATAGATGAATCTTTCACTAAATTTACTGGCTCCTTCTGAAGCTGGTGATCCTTTTCAAAAGTCTGCAGTAACCCTAGCAAACCATGGTAGTTCACCGTAGGCTTCATCATTCTATAATGACTGAGAAAGAGTAGGTAGAATTTCAGTAGCGAATTGAGGATAACATCCTAGCCTAACTATTCATGCAATGAGAAGTTAAGTTTGCTAAGGCATTCAATCTGTACAATACATAATCGGTGATTGAAGTCCCCTCTCGCATATGGATATTGAACACTGTGTAAGAGGTTTTGTATCTCTCTGCATCCTCAGGGGTGCTGAAGAACTCATTCAACATTTGAATGATCTCTTCTGGCTGCATATCCTCGAACTTAAGACTAAATTCATCGTTCATAGCTACCCTCATCAAGCAACGCACAGTCGTGCGATCATTGACTTGTTGGGAATAGTATCCTAAAGCCAATCGTCAGCCTGTTGACGGTTGTGCTCCTTTTATATTAGTATATGAATTATAAATAAATAAAAGTTATTTTGATATTTTTCATCACAAAATTATTTCATCTTCTAATGAACTCCTGTGTTGTGGTGAAGTCCTTAGGACTATTTAGATTTGACAAAGGAGAATTTGTCGTTTAGTCTTTAAACTTGTTCGCGATCAAATGATACATTGTTACCAAGGACAATAACATTTATCAAGCATAGGTCATTGTGTGCCATATAGGTTGGTTGTCTTCTTAACCAAGGAGTGTGGAGACACTGGTATGGCATACAGGTGAGATGTAAGGGTACATCTGCACTGAACGTAATCGACTCGGAGCTATTTCTGCTGTCAAAAATTGCTCCGATGGGATATGGGTATAACTATCCCTCCGACCTGAGACCACCACGGTAACTTGCAAGCAACTCACTGCACTTAGACACTAGACTACCTAAATTTCTAATTCAGTGACGGAAGCTGCTGGGTGTAGTCAAGTACTTGACTTGTCGGTGCGTGTGTCAAGATGGGATTGACCACTCCAATTTAGGAGCTGTGTACAGTCATATTTTAATTTAGCAAAACCTTGGCCAGGGTAGTCCTAGTGAGGAGTCACAAGACTAATTGAGTTGAGCACGACTCAGATGATCTAATCAGGGTTGACAGTTTAACCCTGAGTCATCCTAAACACAGGGGTCAAAAGGGATGAATTATACAGTAACCATATTCACATAGGTTTTGAGTATTGCGATTATGACTATTCGACCTATCCAGATATCGGGTACCATTGCTAGATGGTCACTTCGACTAGTACAAAAATTGGTTCCTGTGCTACCAGCTTAGGTTCGAACCTGTGGGGTCACACACATTAGAAGTTCCTATCTGATCTGATGGCTGATGAAGAGTCCTACATATCTGGGACTCTATGATCGAGAATCAGGATTCTCTGATCGTGAGTTCCACACATTTTGGGTACCGAGGTTAAGAGTCCCACTAGTTTGGGACTCTTCGATCAAGGTCTCATATTAATGGACTTTGATATCCGATTGCCCATTGGATTTGGACTCAATATTTATGAGAGGTTTAATTAGTGATTTGATCACTAATTAACTCAATTTGATTGAGTAATTATTTTTGGATTAAGTCCAATTGAATTGGATTCAGTTGGATTTGACCCGATTAGGTTAAGAGTTGACCTAATCGTCGAGATGGTTTGGTCCCTGATTTGATCAGGGGTTGGGCTTAGTCAATTTCTGATTTGATTAGGATTTTATTGAGTCTAATTAAGTCTAATTAAGTTGGATTTAATTTAGTCTAATTATGCTTAACCTATTTTGATTAGGTTGGTTCAATTAAGATTAAACCACCATTTGAATTTCAATCCCTGTGCCACCTCATATCTCTGCACCCATTTGAATTCACGAGAAGAAACTTCTCATGAATTTTTTCTCACACAAAGCCCTTCTCATGCCCACTCTTGTGCACTAATCTTTGGATAAAATTGATTAGTTAGCCATTCAAATTCAAAGCGTGTTTGAATTTGAATGGATAACTTATCTCTTGCGCCTTCATGACCTTATCCACTTTAGCACCACATATCTCACACGAGAAAGAGTTTCTCATGAAACCTTTCATGCACAATGCAGCCTCGCACCTTCTCTTCTCATGCCCAAGTGGATAGGGATGAGTTGGTTTGCATTTGAATTCAAATTTGATTTGAATTCAAATGTGTAACCACTTGTCTTTATCTTCTCACGTGGATAAGACATGTTCGATGTTGTTTTAAAAAGAGTAGAAGGATGGGGCATGCATAGAAAAATTTTGAGAAAGAAAGTGGGGCATGAGGATGCGTTGTGCATGAGGTGAAGGTCCAAAACCTTTCGAGAGAAAAAGAAAGAAAAGAAAGAAAATTGGGTGCAGGGTTTTCAGTGTGTTCCCTAGGGTTTTAGCCTGGGGTTCGGGAAGTGAGTTAGTGAGCTATGAGTGTCATGAGCCCACCAAATTCAAGGGAGAGAATCATCTACCTCTCAAGCATGTTTGCTGATGATCTGAAATATTCGTAGAATCGACAGACATCGATCGAAGGAGTTCAATCAGCATCAGCCGTCGAAAGGGCTCTACAACGAGCTAGCACTCGTGAGGAGCCGATCAGATCGGGAGCCTCGTGTGGATGATCTGCAGAGGCCAGACATACTGTGTGGCTGTATTGCAGTGATCAAAGCCTCCCGACAGGGATCAGATTGTGGTGATCGACTACCCGCACAAAGGTATTGTGTTCTGAACAAAGAACAGTAAATTATTTACTGTTCGAATTTGAATTTCAAATTTAAATGCATGCATGCTATATATCATATTTAGATTCTAGTATATGGTAAATATATATTAATTAATTAAATTAATTAATTATTTTCACTGTAAAATAGTGATTTTGAAAAAGTTTTAAAATTATCATTTTACCCCTGTATTTAAATTTTGCATCAAATGGTATCAGAGCGGGTTCTAAGATATGATATATGAATTTGCATGCATAGATTAAGTTGTAATCTAAAAGTTTAAATTTAAAATTTAAAATTTAAAATTTAAAATTTGAATTTTGAAAGTTGTTCAAAATTTAAAATTCAAATATTTGAAATTCAAATTTTGAAATTTAAATTTTGAAATTTAAAATTTGAAATTCAAATTTTAAAAATTTGAAATTCAAAATTTGAAATTTGAAATTTGAAATTTGGTTAAAATTTTAAATTTGAAATTCAAATTTTAAAATTCAAAATTTGAAATTCAAAAATTTGAAATTTAAAATTTGAAATTTATTTGAAATTAGAAATTTAAAATTTAAAATTTGAAATTTAAATTTTAAATTTTAAAATTGATATATTTAGATATACTTGATCCAAGTAGCAAGTAATCGAATTGGGTTGGTTGCCATGGCCGTCCGGTCATAGGAGAAAAGTAGGATTTAAAAGTCCTCTCCTCCCATTCGATGGGATCTCCTATGGCGGTAGGGGTGCCGCTGCAATTATATCCCATGCAGATGAAGCAGCGAAAGGACTTAATTGTAAAGGTTCAATTGTAAAATTTATCATGAATATGTTAGATTAGATCTAAAGGAATATTCATGATTTATTTTGATTGAGTTATTTTCTGTTATGTAATTAGCAATAGGATTGCTATTTATGAAATGTGCTGATCTATTTGTGAAATGAGTCAACATGTTTGGTGAACAGAAAATAAAATCTTTCAAATTTGAAAATTATTTTTGAAAAGCCAAACCCTGATCCATCAGCCCAAATACTTAATTAAAAGAATTAAGTATTGTCAAGTTGGTCTAGAATTATGAATTAAGACCTAAGACAATTGTATAAACTTGTGGGTCAATGGGTTAGATGGATTAGGTCCATAATTGGGTTAGACCTAAGGTTAGCTTAAAGAAATGGATTAAAATAGAGTAATTGGTCAAATCTAATCAAAAATTGAATTAGATTAGGTCAAGGATACTCTAGACTCAACTCCAATAGTTGTAGTTGAATGGGTCCATGTCTTTAACTAGACCAAGATAGACTTAATTCATGGCTACGTGGTGGAACCCTATTTACTAAGTTGATAAAATTAAAACTAATGAACTGGTTGGTGTCTAAGGTAAGTTCGGCAGTTTGACCAGTGGTTCTTAAGTGGGAGCTACTCGCATTGATTCGATCTCTGACGAGTTAATAGCTTATCTCCACCACTGATCTCACTTACCTGGCCAACCTGGTGAGTTAGGTGTTCATTAGATCACTTGGTGATTAAGGCTCACCGATGTCATTAGGTAAATCAGTGTGACTGATTTAGGTGCTCCTAATGCCGGCTTTAATTAAATCCGTTTAATCTGACTTGGTGAAGTCAGTGGGAGGATTGAAATTGGTTGGTTAATTTCTTCTCTTCTATCCTTTAATAAAATCCTCAAAATTATTAGGTCTCTAAAATGATTAAGTTATAGTGATAACTAAGTCATAGCCTCCCATTAAGTGAGTGATAATGAGTCCATTAGTTTAATAATCATTGGAGGCCCAAAGGCCTGGTGCTTATTGACTAATGGAATTATCATTCATAGTATGATAATTTGGTTTGAGTCTTTCTGATGGTGGTCAAGTTGGCCGGTCAAAGTTGGACCTGATCATTTATTGGTCTGATTCACCAAATCAAGTCATGTTAATGGTTGGACCTAACCAGATCTTTTCAGTGGAGGCCAAAGCCTACTGATTAGGTTCTGGGATAAAATTGATTACTAGAAGTTATTTAGAGAAACAACTGGTTATGAACCTACCCATAGATGCACATGGGTTGACCAACCAAAGTTGGGCTCGTGTGTAGTCTGTGTGGATTCTAGTACCCACTAAGGAATTAAAGTAATTTCTCGAATTGGAGGTTGAGGCTACCAGTTCGTAAAAATATTGAGAGAAACTTTAGACTAAAGTCCAAATCTTTAGTATTAATAATTCATGTACTGATAGAGGTCTGATTTTTCTTTATGCAGCTATGGCCACTATCTTGTCGCTCCGATCATTATTAGATAATGACAAGCTCATGGGACCTAATTTCAATAGCTGGTATCGAAAATTAAAAATCATCCTTGAGCATGAGCGGATCTTTTATGTTGTAACGGATCCGACATCCGAGGAGCCAGCCCCGAACGCTAGAGGGACGGTCTGAGACACTTACCAAAAGTGGCTCAACGATCGGACCACCGTTCGATGCATAATGCTAGCGGTAATGAATGATGAGTTTAGCCACAGGTCTGAGAACTTCCAACCGTAGGAGATGCTTCAAATGTTGAATGACTCCTTTGGCACGCCTGACGATATTGAAAGGCATAAAACTAGTTGTGCCATTTTCAATGCTCGAATGAGGGATGGGGCCTCAGTCACCGATCATGTACTGTACATAATCGAAATGATTGAGCGTCTATATAAATTGGGCTTTCCGCTGCACGAGCAGCTCGGTAAGGATGTGATCCTTAATTCATTGTCCAAGTCCTTCCTCCCCTTCCTTACTCATTTTTGAATGACAAAGCCTGCAGTGAACTGCCACGGCTTGTTGGGATTGCTGCAGAACTTTGAGAAGGACCACCAACTCCATAAGGAGTCGGTGAATGTTGTTGGAGGGTCTTCTTCTGGTCGTCGACCCTTTAAGAAAGGAAAGAAGAACAAGAAGAAGAAAAATAAGAAGGTGCAGCCGCATGCTGGGATGTCTGCACAGGGTCAGACCAAGAAGCGCAAGCCCGACCAGAGCCAGGTGGAGTACTTCTTTTACAAGAAGCAGGGGCACTGGAAGAGGAACTGTCCTCTATACATTGCCTCCCTGGACCCAAACAAGCCAAAGAAAAAGCAAGGTAATTATATGATAACACCTTACAATTTTTTCATTTGTGAAACTACTGCCTGGGTATTGGATACCGGAAGCACTTATCATATTTGCAATTCGATGCAGGGTCTGCAGGTTAGTAGGAGATTTGATGATGGCGAGAGGTTCCTGAACGTTGGAGATGGAAGCAAAGTTTCAGTTCTAGCTTTAAGAATCATGAACCTTGTAATCAATTCTCGTAATGTAATTCTGAGTGAATGTCACTATTGTCCAAGTTTTTTATTAAATATTATTTCTGTAGGCCTTTTGGCCATGTACGATTATCAATTTTTAATAAAAGAAAATGTTTGCAATATCATTTTGAATGGTGTTACAATGTTTGTTGGACAACTAGATAATGAAATTTACTTACTGTCACAGTCTGTTAATGTGGTTCAAACCTCCGATAAATGTTCTAGAATAGATAATGTGTCAGATGTCTACCTTTAGCACTGTAGGCTTGGTCATATCAATAAGAACAGGATAAACAGGTTGGCTCAAGAAGGAATTCTTGAAGTTAGTGATTGTGAATCACTTCCAACCTGTGAGTCCTGTCTTCTTGAGAAGATGACCAAGTCACCTTTTACTAGAAAAGATGAGTGAGCCAGTGAACTCTTGGGTCTGGTACATTCTAATGTATGTGGACCCATGAGCTCAAGTGCAAGAGGTAGATATTTCTACTTCATAACCTTCACAGATGACCTATCGAGGTATGGATAT
The DNA here is from genome assembly GCF_000442705.2 of Elaeis guineensis. NCBI lineage: Eukaryota > Viridiplantae > Streptophyta > Magnoliopsida > Arecales > Arecaceae > Elaeis > Elaeis guineensis. Next base: position 57,978,666 of record NC_026000.2, read on the forward strand.
GTCTATTTAATGAAGCATAAGTCGGAGTCATTTAAAATGTTCAAACTATTTCAAAATGAGGTAGAAAAATAAACTGAAAAGTATATTAAAACTCTTCGATCTGATCAAGGAGGTGAATACCTTTCCAATGAGTTTTTGACATATTTAGGAGAGAATGGGATTCTCTCTCAATGGACTCCTCCTGGAACACCACAGCATAATGGTGTGTCTGAAAGGAGGAATCGGACCTTGTTAGACATGGTCCGATCCATGATGGGGTTTGCTGGTCCGCCGATCTTCCTCTGGGGATATGTGCTCAAATCGGCTTATTACCTTCTAAATAGGGTTCCGAGTAAGTCTGTAACCAAAAGCCATATAAGATATGGATAGGACGTAAGCCAGTACTCTCACATCTTAGGGTTTGGGGGTGTCCGACTTATGTTAAACATTTAATTACGGACAAGCTTGGACCTAGGTCTGATAAGTGTAATTTCATAGGGTACCCAAAAGAGACCAAAGGGTATTATTTCTACCTAGCTGATAAGCAAAAGGTGTTTGTCAGTCTTAAGGCAATCTTTTTAGAAAAGGAATTCCTTGGTGAAGGGACTGTTGCCTCTAAGGTCGAACTTGAGAAAGTTCGACAGGTGGAAAAACTGACACAAGTAGCTGAACCTGAACTGGATTTGATTAGATCAGATCCGGAGCCCATTGTTCCTGCACCCTTAAGGTGATCTGGTAGAGTACCACGTCAACCGGATAGATACTATGGTTTCTTGATCCGGGACAGAGATCCTATCGAACTTGATGAAAATGATGAGGATCCGATCACCTACATAGATGCAATGTAGAGACCTGACTCTGAGAAATGGCTAGAGGCCATGAAATCCAAAATGAAGTCCATGAAGGTCAACGATGTGTGGATATTGGTTGACCCATCCGAAGGAGTAAAACCCATAGGGTGTAAGTGAGTCTTCAAGAGGAAGAGAGGCACAGACGAAAAGGTAGAAACCTATAAAGCCCGTCTGGTTGCCAATGGATATCGTCAACGTTATGGTATAGACTATGACGAGATGTTTTCTCCTGTGGCAATGCTCAAATCCATTCGGATTATGCTTGCGATAGCTGCCCATCTGGACTATAAAATCTGGCAGATGGATGTGAAGACAGCTTTCCTAAACGGAGAGCTGGACGAAGAGGTGTATATGATACAACCTGAAGGATTCACATCCACAGATGAGTCTAAGGTGTGCAGGCTACAGAGGTCTATTTATGGACTTAAGCAGGCATCCCGGAGTTGGAACATATATTTTGATAGGATGATCAAGACGTATGGCTTCGTTAAGAACGGAGAAGAGCCCTGCATTTATAAGTGGGCTAATGGTCCAGTAGTAGTATTTCTTGTATTGTATGTGGATGATATTCTCTTAATCGGGAATGATATCCCTACATTATAGGGAATAAAGATTTGACTGTCGTCACAATTCTCCATGAAGGATCTGAGAGAAGCTTCCTACATCCTAGGGATGAGGATCTATAGGGATAGATCTAAAAGGTTGCTTGGCTTATCCCAGTCCACGTACATTGATACTATGCTGAAAAGGTTCAGCATGGAGAATTCCAAGAAAGGCTATCTACTGATAGGCCATGGAATTTCTCTCTCAAAGAGGGATTGTCCGACAACACCTCAAGAGAGAGAGCGTATGGGTAGAATTTCATATGCTTCAGCAGTGGGATCAATTATGTACGCCATGACATGTACACAATCAGATGTGGCATACTCATTAGGGGTAGTGAGTAGATACCAATCTGATCCAGGAGAGAATCATTGGAAGGTTGTTAAAATCATCTTGAAGTATTTAAGAAATACTAAGGACCAATGACTTATTTATGGTGAATCGGACTTGAGACTTATAGGGTTTATAGACTCTAATTTTCAGTCTAATCACGATGACAATAAGAGTGTGTCGGGATTTATTTTTACCCTTAATGATGGGGCTGTCTGCTGGAAGAGTTCCAAGCAGCACACAGTGGCTGATTCAGTTTAAGAGGCGGAGTATGTTGCTGCATCAGCTGCTGCCAAAGAAGCGGTGTGGCTGAGGAAATTCATCACCGAGCTCAGAGTAGCACCCTCCCTTGTTGGTCTAGTTCTGCTCTACTGTGACAGCTCTGGAGCGATTGCTCAGGCGAAGAAACTAAAGGCACACCAGCAGACAAAGCATATTCTGCACCGCTACCATCTCATCTGGAAAATTGTGGATCGAGGTGACGTCAACCTTCAGAAGATCGATGGGAAGGAGAACCTGGCCGACCCATTCACTAAAGCCATTGCGGTGAAGGAGTTCGATGACTTCAAGTCGAAGATGGATATTAGATACTGCACCGATTGGCTTTAGGCCAAGTAGGAGATTATTGGGAATAGTATCCCAAAGCCAATCGTCAGCTTGTTGACGGTTGTGCTCTTTTTGTATTAGTATATGAATTATAAATAAATAAAAGTTATTTTGATATTTTTCGTCACAAAATTATTTCATCTTCTAATGAACTCCTGCGTTGTGGTGAAGTCCTTAGGACTATTTAGACTCGACAAAGGAGGATTTGTCGTTTAGTCCTTAAACTTGTTCGTGACCAAATGATACATTGTTACCAAGGATAATAACATTTATCAAGCATAGGTCGTTGTGTACCATATAGGTTGGTTGTCCTCTTAACCAAGGAGTGTGGAGACACTGGTATGGCATACAGGTGAGATGTAAGGGTACATCTGCACTGAACGTGATCGACTCTGAAGCTATTTCTGCTGTCAAGAATTGCTCCGATGGGATATGGGTATAACTATCCCTCCGACCTGAGACCGCTATGATGACTTGCAAGCAACTCACTGCACTTAGACACTGGACTACCTGAATTTCTAATTCAGTGATGGAAGGCTGCTGGGTGTAGTCAAGTACTTGACTTGTCGGTGCGTGTGTCAAGATGTGATTGACCGCTCTAGTTCAAGAGTTGTGTACAGTCATGTTTCAATTTAGCAAAACCTTGGCCAGGGTAGTCCTAGTGAGGAGTCACAGGACTGATTGAGTTGAGCACGACTCGAATGATCTAATCATGGTTGATAGTTTAACCCTGAGTCATCCTAAACACAAGGGTCAAAAGGGATGAATTATATAGTAACCATATTCACATAGATTCTGAGTGTTGTGATTGTGATTATTCGACCTATCCAGATGTCGGGTACCATTGCTAGATGGTCACTTCGACTAGTACAGGAATTGGTTCCTATGCTACCAGCTTAGGTTCGAACCTGCGGGGTCACACACATTAGAGGTTCCTATCTGATCTGATGGCTGATGAAGAGTTCTAATGTTCATGGACTATGAGTCCTACGTGTCTGGGACTCTGTGATCAAGAATCAGGATTCTCTGATCATGAGTCCCACATATTTTGGGTACCGGGGTCAAGAGTCCCACTAGTTTGGGACTCTTCGATCAAGGTTTCATATTAATGGACTTTGATACCCGATTGCCCATCAGATTTGGATTCAATATTTATGAGAGATTTAATTAGTAATTTGATCACTAATTAACTCAATTTGATTGAATAATTATTTTTGGATCAAGTCCAATTGAATTGGATTCAGTTGGGTTTGACCCGATTAGGTTAAGAGTTGACCTAATCGTCGAGATGGTTTGGTCCCTGATTTGATCAGGGGTTGGGCTTAGTCAATTTCTGATTTGATTAGGATTTTATTAAGCTTAATTAAACCTAATAAGTTGGGTTTAATTTAGTATAATTGTGCTTAACCTATTTTGATTAGGTTGGTTCAATTAAGATTAAACCACCATTTGAATTTCAGTCCCTGTGCCACCTCATATCTTTGCGCCCATTTGAATTCACGAGAAGAAACTTCTCATAAATTTTCTCTCATTCAAAGTCCTTCTCACACCCACTCTTGTGTGCCAATCTTTGGATAAAATTGATTAGTTAGCCATTCAAATTCAAAGCATGTTTGAATTTGAATGGATAACTTATCTCTTGCGCCTTCATGACCTTATCCACTTTAGCGCCCCATATCTCACACGAGAAAGAGTTTCTCGTGAAACCTTTCTATGCACAATGCAGCCTCGCACCTTCTCTTCTCATGCCCAAGTGGATAGGGATGAGTTGGTTTGCATTTGAATTCAAATTTGATTTGAATTCAAATGTGTAACCACTTGTCCTTATCTTCTCACGCGGATAAGACACGTTCGACGTTGTTTTAAAAAGAGAAGAAGATGGTGCATGTGTAGAAAAATTCTAAGAAAGAAAGTGGGGCATGAGGAAGCCTTGTGCACAAGGTGAACATCCAAAACCTTTCGAGAGAAAAAGAAAGAAAATTGGGTGCAGGGTTTTCAGTGTGTTCCCTTGGGTTTCAGCCTGGGGTTCGGGAAGTGAGTTAGTGAGCTACGAGTGTCGTGAGCCCACCAAATTCAAGGGAGAGAATCATCAACCTCTCAAGCATATTTGTTGATGATCCAGAGTATCCATGGAATCAGCAGACATCGATCGAAAGAGTTCGATCAGCATCAGCCGTTGAAAGGGCTCTATAACGAGCTAGCACTCGTAAGGAGCCGATCTGATCGGAAGCCTCGTGTGGATGATCCGCAGAAGCCAGACATGCTGTGTGCTGCATTGCAATGATCAAAGCCTCCTGACGGTGATCAGATTATGGTGATCGACTACCCGCACAAAGGTATTGTGTTCTGAACACAGAACGGTAAATTATTTACTGTTCGAATTTGAATTTCAAATTTAAATGCATGCATGCTATATATCATATTTAGATCCTAGTGTAGGGTAAACACATGTTAATTAATTAAATTAATTAATTATTTTCACTGTAAAATAATGATTTTAAAAAAGTTTTAAAATTACCATTTTACCCTTGTACTTAAATTTTGCATCATGACCCACTTCATGTAAGTATCTCTTGCGGCACAAGGAGTATTGGCTGCAGGTTCTTCAGGTGCCTCATCTGTAAGGACGTATAAAATTCTCTCGTGCTCCAAGATGATCTTCAGCTTCAATACTAGCTATCGAAGTTAGATCCGATGAGCTTGTCGCTGTATAACAACGTACAGAGGGATAGTGTGTTGGCTATAACTGAAAGGAAAGATATTAGCCTATTAGTATATGAATTATTTTTAATCTTAAAGACATAGACTTTAGTCTAAAGGTCCTTCTACTATTTTTACGAATTGATAGCCTCTACCTCTAACTCGAAGAATTACACTAATTTCTTAACGGGTATTAGAATCCACATGGACTGCATTCGGGTTCGAGTGTAGCTCGGCCAATCCTAGTGCATCTATGGGTAGGTTCATAACAATTATTCTCCAAACAATATTTAGCAATTAGGTTTTATCTCAGGTATCCCTTCAGCAGGCATGTGGTGTCTCCACTGAAAATCTTGATTAGATCCAACCATTAACATGACACACTAAGTGCATCCAACAAATGGATGTCCAGGCCTGAGTGTGGCTCGACCAACCTGAGCGTTGATCTGAAGGTACATCATGATGGTTATATGATGAATGATAATTCCAATACGTAATAGACACCAGGCGTTGGGTCTCTAATGCCTATTTGAAATATTGGACTCATTATCACGTACCTTAATGAGAGGCAATAACTAAGTTATCTCATAACTTTATCACTTTATGAATCTAATAATTTAGAAGATTTGATTTCATTGATCTAAAAATAAGAGAAGAAGTCAATCTGCAAGCTGTAAATCCTCCCACTGACTTCACCAAGTCATGTAAAGGATTAGACATAAGCTGGTCTAAAAATACCTAAATCAGTCACATTGATTCATCTTAATGGCAGGGTCTGCATGAATCGGCTAGTGACCTAATCAAAAAATAATCTATCATATTGGCCAAGTGAGATCAATGGGAGGGATATGCCTTTAACTCACCGTAGATGCATCTAGGTGAATAGCTTCCAATTAAAAACCAGTTGATCAAATTTGTCAAACTTACCTGAGACACCAACTGGTTAATTAGTTTTGATTTGACACACTAGAAGATTTGGGCTCAACCACAGAGCCATAATCATGATCCATTTATTAAGGTCAAACACATAAACTTGATCAAACTTTAACTATTGAGATTGATTTAGAGAAATACTGACCTGATCTAATTCAACACTTGATTAGATTTAATCAATTTTTCTATATGGTCTATATGTGTTTCTAACCCTAGGTCTAACCCATTAGAAGGATCTGATTCATGCTAACCCTTTGCCCATCGATTTATGTGGTGTCTTAATGATCTTCCATTTTTAAATCTAGATCATTCAAATTTAATTCAAAATTAAGTGTGTGAAATGTGTGTTTCAGTCTGTAAAACTATTCTACAAGGGTTTCAGGTGAAGCATACCGTATGTCTCAACACATAAAAATAAATTTTTATAGTATATTTTGAAGGAACCAGATCTAGGGTTTCAGGGTTAGATCTTGAAACTTTTTCAAGATCATACAGCGGAAGACTAAAATAAATCAAAATTATTTTCTAAAATTCGAAAATTTCTAGATCTAAGATCTTATTACATGATTATTACATAGTATTAAATCAAAAATTAAAATATATAAATATAGCATGAACTACATGTTGATCATATCAACAAGTTTCTATACTACATCTAATGTATGTATTAAACAATAGATCAGATCTATTACCTTGCAAGTTAGATGTTCTAACCTCGCTGATCTAGGCTTGAGAATGATGTTGCAAGCCGCACATGCATCCGGCCTCTAGGAGTCGTCCACACGAGCCCATGAATCTCGATCAGAAGTTCTGCTTCAGGAAATCAGCACAGTATGCTAGTACTGCGCTGATCCTTCTTTGATGGTTGATCAGGTGCCTCCTTCTTCTTGATTTGGACTCTTCCAAAGATGGAAAGTAGAAGGAGGAGTTTTAGATCTGAGATGCTCTCAGAAAACTCAAGATGCAGGGAGGAAAGATATGAAAAAAATAACCCTAGAAGAAGACCCTCTTCTTCTTCTCGTTTCTCTCTCTAGACACCCTAACTTGTGTCTATTATATCTCCATGACCCAAAGGTCTTTCTCTTTGATTTTTGGATGACCCAAAGGTCTCTCAAATCTCTATCCTTTTCAAAAATTTTATAAAGAAACTCATTTTATATAGAGAGATATGATAGAGTCCTTATCTAGGTCAAATATCTAGTCAAGGCTTATCCAAACATGGCAAGTTAAGGGGCGCCCAACTCTTGAGCACCTCCTCCTTATTTTCATACATGGATCATCAGAAAAGGATGCATAATATGTACCCTAAAATCTATGAAAATTTCAAAAAAAATTTGGATAGATTCGATGCAAAATTGAAAGAGTTTTGGATTTCTAAAACTCTATCTCATAGAATTCGAAATCCAAATTTATTCCTTTTTGATTTGATCCAAACCACCTTCCATGTAAGAAAGAAGAGAGGAGACCTTTTGTGAATGTGGGAGAGACCTGGGAGAGGGCTTTTGTCACACAAAATAAGAGGAGATTGGCATTGAATGAGATAGAGAGCATGGGGAAGGCTTATGTGGTGCAAGGTGGAATCCTAGTCTTACTAGGATTCTATCTTATTACTTGTTTTAATTTGGTTTCTCAAACCAAATCAAATAAAATTAGATCAACCCAATTAAAATAGGTCTTAATCTAATTAAAAACTTAATTTAATCAGATTAAATTAGATTTAAATCTGATTTAATTTTTTAATCAAATTAGAAATTAGATTGATCCAAGTCCTAGTTGAACTAGGACTAGTTTTTCCTTGCACTTGGCTTATCCAATAAACCAATTGGACTTGATCCAATCAAGTCCAAACCAAATTTAATTAAATTATATTTAATTAGACTTAATCTCAACCCATTGGCTTAATCAAATTAAGCCAATTAGCAATCGAATTGCTAATCGATCCTCCTGCAACACTTGCACTAGGTTAAATGTCAATCGTATTGATCATTTAACCCTAGAATGATTCTTAATCGTTGATCAACCATTCGATCGGATCATGAACTCTAATGTGTGTGACTTCATAGGTCCGAACCTAAGCCGGTAGCATAGAAATAAATTTCTGTACCAATCGAAGTGACCATCTAGCAATGGTACCCGACAACCGGATAGGTCGAATGTGTAGAACAACATCCTTAGAACCCATGCGGATATAGTTTTCATATAATTCATCCCCTTGACCAAAATAATCATAGGACACCCCAGAGTTCAACTGTCAACTCTGATCAGGTTGTCCACATTGTATTTCAAAATATCAAATCCATCTGATGGATTACCCTGGCCAAGGTTTTGCTAAATTGAAATACAGTGACTCATTCTTCTCCAACTCTTGGAGTGGTCAATCCCATCTCGATCACACTCTAACTTTGCAAGTACTTGACTGTGCCCAGAAGCCTTCCATCTCTGAATTAGAAATTCAGTTAGTCCAGTACCAAAGCACAGTGAGTTGCTTGCAAGTCACTGAGGCGATCTCAAGTCTAAGGGACACTTATACCTATATCCCATCAGAGATATTCTCGACAGTAGAATACTCTGGAGTTGGTCACGTTCCATGATGATGTACCAGTACATCTCACTTGTATGCCATACCAGTATCTCCACACTCTTTGGTTAAGAGGACAACCAACCCATATGGCCTACAGCGATCTATGCTCGATAGAAGCTGTCATCCTTATTAACAGCCAATCATTTGGTCATGAACTATTTTAAAGACTAATCGATAAATTCTCTTTATCGAATCTAAATAGTCCTAAGGACTTCATCATAACAACGGAGTTCATTAGAAGATGAAAGCTTATGATGAAAATGCCAAATATATTTTATTTATTAACAAATCAATTACAATACTTGGTTGCTCAACCGTCAATAGCTTGATGATTGGCTTTTTGGGACACATTTCCCAACATATTTAACAATTAAACATGCACAGGTATGATCTAAACTTCATACATATATCTCATACATCATAATAACTTTTAGATCTATACCAATTACATCTTATGTAACATACAATTTAGATCTAAAATAATTTTATATCTGAATTTTATCCTATTGTAATGAATCATAAATTACTTTAGATCTAATTTAAATATATTTATGATTAAAATAAAATATAAAAATCTATTCACTTTTTTTTTCATGAAATCAGATCACAATGACATCCCTACATGTCATAAGAGAACCCATCGAATAAGCAAAAGAGAGATTAATCTCTTCAATCTCTTATGACCAGACGGTCTTGTGATCTCATCAATTCGAGTATTAAACTACTAAGATCTAAAATCTAATTTCATATATAATTACATCAATATATAATTATTAGCAAAATAGTTTTGTGTCATGAACATATTCTTGATCTTATCAATTATGTTCTTCATCTAATCTAATTAGATTTGATGCATCATATACATCATATCAAATCTGAAACATATTTTATATCGATTATAAAATATTAATTTTAGATTTAATATCATATAAAAAATTAATTAGATGTAAATATGAATACATAAGAAATAAATTTCTAAAAAAATCTATTTCCACACAGTGCTGAATTTCAAAAAGATTAGATCTAAATATTCATCGAAACAAATCCAATTCAGATCTGAAATAAATCCTACTTTATAATAAAAATAATAATATTAAAATTTTATTAAAATAAATTTAAAATATATTTTAACTCACATTATTATTTCATTAAAAATTTAGCAATAGCAGAATTTATTATAACAAACTTATAACAACCTTAATCAATAATTGATTAGGCTCATCTAATCCAATCAAAATTAGATCAAAAATTTTATATAAATAGATTTAAATCAATTTAATATTTTATAAAAAATTTTAATTATATCTTATATAATTAATTTCAAAAAATATAGTTATACACGTATATATTTCAAACCTGCTCTAATATCAATTGAAGGGAAGAAAAATTATTTCTCTTCGGAAGGCCCAGATTACATCTAAAATTTTTTTTATTAATCTACATGAATAAAGATCAAATTTTTATCTGATTAGTAGTAGAACCATAGATCAAATCTCAAATAATCTAATACAAACTTTCACAGAGATCTGAAAGTACAGACCCTCTACTTCGCATGCACGCCAGACACCATAGGAAAGCGGGATGAACTCCGATCCAATCGGCTTCACAACCCAATCAAATGAGGGAAGAGATATGCTAGTGTGATACCTCACATTAGTAGGTGGGATGCCCAAGGAGAGCCCACACCCAACGGAGAAGGGGCGGCAATAAAGGAAGACGCCAAGGAGAAGAAGAGGCCTCTCTCTCTTCTCACACCTCTGTCTCTCTTTCTCTCTTCTCTCAATCTGATTTATTTTCTATGTATCCATAGGTAGAAACCCTCTCTATTTATAAATAAATTTTATAACCCAATAAGTATAGGAGTCCTAACTCAAATTTGATTTGAATTAGTCTAATACTCATGAAAGAAGAATTCCTATATGAGATAGAATTACCATCACTTATGACAACCAATTTGCACCCACTCCCTCACCCACATGGGATGCCCCAAACTAGCACCATTTTAGGTGTTGGTCGACCCATATGAGAGAAAATCTCAATGCAAGTAGGAATTCTCATATCTCATCAAAATAGATCCGAATCGAATCCAATTCGAAGCTAGTTCGAAATAATTTTGAAAGACTGTTAATCTCAAACTCTTTAAGACTTTTATATTCAATCTAACTTAGATTTTGGACCTAATTAAGCTTAATTAATTTAGATCTAATCTAAAATTAATCAATATTTAAATTTAATCTCTCATATGCTCCATGGATCATAGATCAGAAACTATTCATCCGCAGGATCGAACCTGAACCTCATGTGTAGTGCTAGCTAGACATAGTCAACTCTTCAATCTCATTTGACCCATAATTTAATTCTTAATCAAGTTAGCTTATATATTCAATTAAGTCAAGTACTTCCAAATTGGACATATAAACATAGGCCAATTTTTTTCTTCTTTGTCTGACTTGTGTGCATGACTCTATAGGTTCAAATACTAAGCCGGTAGCACAGGAACCAATTCTTGCACTAATCAAGATACCATCTAGCAATAGTTTTCGATGTCCAGATAGGTCAAATTATCATAAAAAAATATTTTAGAATCTATACATATGGTTACCGCATAATTCATCCTTTTAACCCTGGATGCTCTAGGATGGTCTCAGGTTAACTGTCAACCGAGATTGCTTCATCGATATTATATTTCAACCTTTCAAATCCATCCCATGGATTATCCTGGCCAAGATTTTGCTAAATTAAAATACAGTGATATATCAACTTCAATAATTCGGAGGGGTCAATCCCATCTTGATCCATACACAGACTTCACAAATACTTAACTATACCCAGTAGCCTTCCGTCGCTACATTAGAAATCTAGATAGTTCAACACCAAAGCACAGTGAGTTGCTTATAAGTCACTATGGTGATCTCATGTCTGAAGGACACTTACACCTATGTGTTTCATGAGTAGCTCTTGATAACAAAATACTCAGTAGGTGAATCACTTGTTCAGTGATGATGTACTCCTACATCTCATCTGTATGCCATATCAGTATCACCACACTCCTTGGTTTAGAGAACAACCAACCCATATGGCACATAACGACCTCCACTAAATAAACATCCTCATCCTGCAATGATATATCATTTAGTCATGAATATGTTTAAGAACTATGTGATAAATCATCTCTTTATTGTATACTAACATAGTTCTAAGGACTTCATCACAGCATAAGAGTTCAAGAAAGATATAACTTTATGATGAATGCCAGAATAACTATTATTCATTAATCAATAACTCATATACAAAGAGAAACTTAATCATCACATATTGCTAGATGTCAATCTTGACTTGTGAACTCATCAAAATTAAAAGAGTTTAATTCAAGAATTAATTAAGAAGCGACCTAGTTGATTGGGAATCTTGAGCTGATCTAATCTGATCGGATTAGGGTTAGGTCAAGAGTTTGTATCCACTGCTGACTAGATTTGAAACTCAATGAGGCACACACTTTAAAATTTAATCTTAACCTGATTTAATTAAGATTTAATATAAATTCTAGGGGTTAATTTGATATGCTAACACATTGTGTTAACCCAAGTTTCTAATTAGGTTAAGTTCAAAGTATTTGAGCTAAACCGAACCTATTGCCTTTGACCAGATTGGATTGGGCCTATTTTAATTAGACTCTTATCCAACTTGAAAGTGTTTTAAGTGTGGAAGGAGACCTCCACACCACCCAGGTTCCAATCTCAAAATTAATTGCCACCCACCCTTTTTTACATAGAGAAGTGGAAGAGTCCTTCTTCATGAAGACTCTTATCCATCTCATTGGTTTTCTATTTTTTCTTATTTATCACATGCCAGATTTTAAGATGGGATTTATAAGGCACAGAAGAGGAGGAGTCTTTCTATGTGAAGGCTCTTCTGTGTCACTTAAAGCATCGAAGAATTAATTCTCCACGTAAAGAAGTGGAGTTTTACATGGAGCGCCAAGAGTTGGCGCCCCTTGGGGCTTCTTCACATCCTTTCCTAACCTATTTATATGGGGCATCCCATATGGGTTGGGTGCTAGATTTTACTTGAAAATTAGAGGTATTTGCATGTGATAAGATAGAAAAAATCTAAAAAAACATCTAAGAAAAAGACAAAGAAAAATTTGAGAGGAAAAATAGTAAGAAGGGTGGTGAGAAAAATAACAAGTGTTGCTACCTTATCCTAGGGTTTGATTTTTCCATGTGTTGGAGCACAAAATCAAATCCTAGGTTGTGAGATTTTTGGAGAGAATTCTCCTAGCATGATCCTAGTAGTAAAATTGAAGGCAACTGAGTATTGATGCGATCGTTCTTTGAGTTCAAAGCCGGCAGTGTTCTTGCGAAGAAAAGGCTATGGCAGTGCACTGGTCAGGAAAGATCTTGACCAATTTTTGTATGGTTCACCATTGAAGGATTTTAATTTTGGAGTCTCATGGAGATCATCTTCTTACCATACTACTTGTTGGAGAAAGTATAAATGTCTATCTCTTTGCATGCTTGATTTTATTTTGTTCGACATCTACAAAGTGATTCTAGGATTTGGGTTTTAGTTCGACAATTTTAATTATTAAAACTTTCAATATACATGTTTAAAAAATTTTAAAATTCTCATTCCACTATATGACTAGAACCCAATAATAGTGGTATCAAAGCCACTCTTATTAGATTCGATCAAATAAGTACAAAAGTTGGAATATAGAATTGTTCTAGTTTATATTTTGCCAAAAATATTGCAACAATTTCTAGCATCGATCTTAAAATTAAAAATTATTTTTGACTTTATTTGAACTATGAATTTAAATTTTAGTTATTAAAATTTTAAATTTATGATAACATGAAATTTATTGATTCATGGTTGCTTGATGCTTAAATCAATTTTTGATTAAGGGTGTAATGCATACCTAATTTGATTAGAGTTTGATTCAATATTGACTAAACTTATTATATATTAAGTCATTTATGTACCCTTATATGGTTATTGTTTTTGGAAATGACATTTTAGCTTTGAAAGGCATGCTAAATTGCATAACTTATATGTTACATTTTATGTAGTAGTAGTTAGGATGTGCCGAGATCAGTTCAAGACCCTCCATAAAAATTATATTAAGTTGTAATGTAGGGATTCAGTTACAAATCAAATGTCAAATTCATTTGATCAATTGGTATCTAGATAAGTGTTAAAGGTGATTTTCTAATTAGGTCCATATGCTGGCCTGATCAACTTTGTTGGTGTCTAAAAAAACTACGAAGAGCCTCCCACATACTTACCTGATCAATTTAGTCTTATTGAGTTTTGGACTTAGATTGATTAGTGATGTAAATACTACAAAGGTCTTCCTTCATACTTGGTCAATAAAGTATGTCAAGATCTTAGTGAGCTTGTTGTGCTATCCATAAAGCTTACTATAAAAATTGATCTGATGTTGACTAAGTGCATATTGATGCTTATGGCTTGTTTGAATAGTGTTGTTTTATTGTGCTATTCACAAGGGCAACATTATTTAAGTATGACCATATGGAATTGAAGGATTAATTTAACTAGAACACTATAGTTTGTTATGCTATCCATAAGACTGTGAGTGATCTAGAGGCAAGAGAGAAAAATATTAAGAATTATATGAAGTACAATTAGTAAAGAGTTACCTACTCTTGAACTCATGAATGCTTATTGTGCTATTCACAAGGTGTTTGTTAGGAATAGAGATCTCAACCTTACTTAGAAACATAATGATGTTTCTCATTTTTTCATACTTGAGAGCTATAAAATTTGTTAAAATAGTGAGAAACATAATTAGACAAAAATCTTAATATAGTTGTGCATGTCATCATGAGTTGTCTGCTTATATTGTGTTCTTGTTATTGTATATTAACTATATATATGGCATCCTCACTGTCACTGCAAGGCATATTAGATGCTAACAAATTGACCGGACCATACTATGTGGACTAGTTGAGAAATTTGAGAATAGTTCTCACACAAGAGAAAGTCTTCTATATACTCGATTCACCTACAACTGATACAATCGGAGAAGATGCATCTGAGCACGAAAGGACCATATATAAGATATGGAAAGATAACAGTGTGACTGTTAAATATATCATATTTGCCTCGATGAACAATAAGCTTCAGAGACAGCATGAGGACATAGATGTTCCATCTATACTCCTTAATCTTAAGGAGTTATATGGAGAATAAAGTCGAACTGCTAGATATGAGATATCTAAGTAGTTATTCTGTGCTCAAATGACTGAAGGCATATCTGTGCAAACTCATATCCTCAAGATGATTGATTTGATCACTCATCTCGGATAGTTATATTTTGCTATGGATGGTGAACTTAGTCAGAATTTGATCCTGCAGTCACTCTCCATTTTTTCTCTCAGTTTGTCATTAACTACCATATGAACAAGCTGAATGTCAGCCAGTCTGAACTACTAAATATGCTAAAAATAGTAGAGAGCCATTTCAAAGGGGAAAAGACTCCAGTTCTTCTTATTGATAAGATCAATAAGAAGAAAGATAAGAAAGATTCCAAGAAAAAGTTGAACCCTAAAGCTAGCATCTCCAAGAAGAATATGAAAAAGATCTCTGCCAAAGGTACTTGCTATCACTGTGGCAAGGATAGGCACTAGAAGAGAAATTGCAAGGAATATCTTGTAACTGTAAAATATAAAGAAGTAAATGTTGCTAAAAGTTTGTATATGATACAAATAAATTTATCATTAAGTACTTCAATTTCAGATTCTTGAGTATTGGATACCACCTTTGGCTTAGACCATTGCAAATCATTACAGGATCTGTAGAAAATAAAGTCCGAATAAAGGTGACTTCAAACTGTTCGGTGCTAGTGAAGAGTCCATTCAGGCCGAAACCATAGGAACCAAGATTTTGAAGTTGCCTTCGAATAAAATTTTGAAACTGAAGATCTATTATTATATTTCTAAGATTGTTAAAAATATTATTTTTGTACCTTTATTATTAGAACAAAATTTTGAAATAAAAATTAAGAATAATGGTTGTTCTATCTATTTTTCTAACAAATTTTATGAAAATACTTTTGTTGATAATGATATTTTATTCCTATCACTTAATGATAATATACTTTATAGTGATAATATAAAAAAAAGAATGAGAGAGGATATGAATATCATATACTTCGGGCACTGCCAACTTGATCATATCAATGAGTCAAGAATTAACAAGTTATACAAAGATAAATTCTTTGATCCTTATGATTTTGAATCATATGAAATTTGTGAATCTTGTCTCATGGGTAAAATGATCAAGACTCCATTTATTGGACATAAAGAAAGGGCAGGTGATATCTTGGACCTTGTACATACTGATGTTTATGGTCCAATAGTGACTCAAACTAGAGGTGGATACTCTTATTTCATCACATTTACTGATGATATATCTAGGTTTGGATATGCATATTTAATGAAATACAAATCCGAAGCTTTTAACAAATTTAAAAAGTATCAAAGAATGGTTGAGAAATAATTTGATAAAAATATTAAAGCTCTTCAATCTGATCGAGGAGGAGAATACTTGACTAGTGAGTTCTTTGATCATTTAAAACAAAATGGTATACTCTCTCAGTGGATACCTCCTTACACTTCACAATTAAATGGTATTACAGAAAGGAGGAATGGCACCTTATTAGATATGGTGCGATCCATGATGTGTTTCATGGATCTTTCGATTTCTTTTTAGGGATATGCTTTTGAGGCCGCAATGCATATTTTGAGCAAAGTACCATCCAAGTCTATCTCTAGTACTCCATATGAGATATGAAAAGAAAAAAGATCCAGTCTTAAACATCTGAAGATTTGGGGTTGCCCTACTTATGTGAAAAATATTGATGGACATAAGCTTAGTGCTAGATCAAAAAAATACATGTTTGTGGATTATCTCAAGGAGAGTATAGGATACTACTTCTACCATCCTATTCGACAAAAAGTATTTATTGGTAGGTATGCCATTTTCTTGGAGAAAGAGTTTATCTAAGAAGAGGGCAGTGGGAGGTCTGTTGAACTTGAGGAAGTTCAAAACCTACAACCTATCTAGAATTCATAAGTTGATTCTCAACTAGATGTGTCCATTATTGAGGCACAGCCACTATACACACATCCTCTCTGAAGGTCAAGTAGAGTACGTAATGTACCACTCAGGTATGAATTTATCATTGAAAATGATAGCACATCCCACATCATTAAGAATGATGATCCCACGATTGATTTGGAAGCTGTCATGAGTAATGACTCTGACAAATGGCTCAATACCATTAAATCCAAAATGGACTCCATGTATACCAATCAAGTTTGGATTCTGATTGATCCACCTGAGGGTGTGACCCCAATAGGCTACAAATGGATCTTCAAGAAGAGGATTGGAGCAGATGGCCTGGTAAAGACCTATAAGGCCAAGCTGGTGGCAAAAGGTTTCGGACAAAAATAAGGTGTTGATTATGAAGAAATCTTTTCACCTATAGCCATGCTCAAGTTTATTCAGATTATACTTGTTATTGCAGCTTACCATGACTATGAGATCTGACAGATGGATGTCAAGATTGTGTTCCTCAATGAAAACCTTGAGAAAGAAGTCTATATGACTCAACCAGAGGAATTTGTCACTAGTGGGAGAGCAAATCAAGTATGCAAGCTAAATAAATTTATTTATGGATTAAAGAAAGCATCGAAGAGCTGGAACATCCATTTCGATGAGACAGTCAAATCATTTTATTTTATCAAAAATATGGATGAACTTTGTATGTACAAGAAGACTAGTGAGAGTGCTGTTGTCTTCTTGATCTTGTATGTGAATGACATACTGCTCATTGAAAATGATATCTCTATGCTGCAATCGGTCAAGACATGGCTATCACAAAAATTTTTCATGAAAGACTTGGGTGAAGTATCCTATATACTTGGTATAAAGATCTATAGGAATAGATCAAAGAGGATGCTTGGCTTATCCTAGTCTAGGTATATAGGCCTTGTGTTGAAAAGGTTCAATATAGAGGAAAGTAAAAGAGGTTACTTGTCCATGGGTTATGGGATACAACTCTCTAAGAAGATATCTCCTAAGACACCTAAAGAGAGAAATAGAATGAGTTCTATTCCTTATGCTTCGGCTGTAGGATTAATAATATATGCTATGCTATGTACCAGGCCTGATGTAGCTTATGCCTTAGACATTGTAAACAGATTTCAGGCAGATCTTGGAGAAGATCATTGGAAAGCTATGAAAAATATACTCAAGTACTTGAGAAGAACTAGAGATATGTTTCTCATATATAGTGGATCCAATTTAAAACTGAAAAGTTATACTGACTCTAGTTTTCAATCTAATCCTGATGATAGCAAATGCATATCTGGGTATGTGTCACACTATATGGTGGAGCAGTAAGTTGAAAGAGTTTCAAATAGTAAATTGTTATTGACTCAGTCATTATGGCTAAGTACTTTGCTACTATTGAGGCTGCTAAGGAGGCAGTCTGGATGAAGATGTTTATCTCAGAATTGGATGTAGTTCCAGAGATTGAACAACCAGTGCCCCCTTTATTGTGACAATACTGGGAAAGTTGCTCAAGCCAAAGAATCGAGATTTCATCATAAATCTAAGCACATCCTAAGACCATTCCACCTCATTCGGAAGATAGTCGAAAGACATGATGTGATTGTGGAGCGAGTTGATATCAAGAACAATATAGTAGACCCATTCACTAAGGCCTTATCATTACAGCAATTTGACCGCCACCTTAATTGCATGGGCATCAAGTATGAAGGCGATTGACTTTAGTGCAAGTGGGAGATTGAAAGAATAATGCTCTATAAGCCAATCACATAAGGGATGAGATCAGATATTTTCTATAATTTATCTTCCAAACTAGTGTAATTGATATTATTATTTAATAAAATAAGCTTCTTGATTTATTATATACTGTATCTTATTATTATTTTTAAGATTATAATGAACCCCATAGGTCTGGATAATAGTTTTAGGACTGTGATGAGATCACATCAGTGAAACCTAAATCCTTGATAGCCATGATCTAAAATATTTTTAGTCATTAGTTCATTGAGTCAGAGATCAATGATACCGGTAAGATTGGCATGTCCTATGTATACTCAGTGATGAGGGTAGTTGATCTGACAACCACTTGTATGGTGACACTAATATAAAGATGTGGGTTCTCATTAAAAAATGAGTTCACTAAATAGATCTATGAGAGAACATCTAATGAAGTCTTATTTATATGTCAGCTGATGATTCTCTAGTGGGAGTTATGTAAGTGATCCTTTGATCTGAGATCATCATGGTACCTTGTGTATATGTATCAATATTTTGGTTCACTTCTTAACTTGGTTCTCTGATCCTTGTGTGGGGTATTCTGGATATGGTGAAGTATGCATGAAGGTTTTAAATGATCAATAAGGGAATAGTCACTCCTAATGAGGGGAGCGAACATCCTATGTGATCTCATAGATTGATGATTCTGAAAGTCTTTGGCCAAAATAGGATGATAATTAGAAAGATATTTTTAATATATCATCAACTAAATTATCACCTTCTGATTGAAATATATTTAGATAAATAATTAGATTTGACATAATTTCATACCCACAACTCATCTGAGATGTTGTTTAATTGAAGGATTGAATTATACGGTAACTTGCCACTAAAGAATATTTTGATAATTTCTATCAAAATTTTATTTCTTCTGGATAGCCATGACATATTGTTAGATATCAATCTTGACTTGTAGACTCATCAGAATTAAAAGAGTTTAATTTGAAAAATAATTAGAAAGAGTCTTAGTTGATTGGGACTCTTGAGCTGACCTAATCTGATCAGATTAGGGTTAGATCAAGAGTTTGTGTCCACTACTGACTAGATTTGAACCCAATGAGTCACACACTTTGGGATTTGATCTTGATCTAATTTAATTAAGATTTAATATAAATTTTAGGTATTAATTTAAAATACTAGCATATTGTGTTAATCCAAGTTCTCAATTAGATTAGGTTCAAAGTGTTTAAGCTAAACAGAACCTGTTGCCTTTGACCTAATTGGATTGGATCTATTTTAGTTGGACTCTTATCCAACTTGAAAGTGTTTCAAGTATGGAAGGAGACCTCCACACCACCCAAGTTTCACATCCAAAATTAATTGCTACCAACCTTTTTTTGCATTGAGAAGTAGAAGAGTCCTTCTTCATGAAGACTCTTATCCATCTTATCGGTTTCCTATTTTTTCTTAGTTATCACATGCCCCAGATTTTAAGATGGGATTTATGGGGCATAGAATAGGAGGAGTCCTTCTATGTGAAAGTTCTTCTACACTACTTAAAGTATCAGAGAATTAATTCTCTACATGAAGAAGTGGAGTGCCAAGAGTTGGTGCCCCTTGGGGCTTCTTCATGTCCTTTCCTAACCTATTTATATGGGGCATCCCATATGGGTTGGGTGCTAAATTTTGGTTGAAAATCAAAGGTATTTGGCATGTGATAAGAGAGAAAATTTGAAAAAAAATTTGAGAAAAAGATAAGAAAAAAATTGAGAAGAAAAATAGTAAGAAGGGTGGTGAGAAAAATAGCAAGTGTTGCTACCTTATCCTAGGGTTTGATTTTTTCATGTGTTGAAGTATAAAATCAAATCCTAAGTTGTAAGACTTCTGAAGAAAATTTTTTTGGCATGACCTTAGTGATAAAATCAAAGGCAACTGAGCATTGGTGCGATCATTCTTTGAGTTCAAAGTCGACAGTATTCTTATGAAGAAAAGGCTGTAGCAGTGCACCGGTTGGGAAAGATCTTGATCAACTTCCGTATGGATCACCATTGGAGGACTTCTATTTTGGAGTCTCATGGAGATCACCTTCTTACCATACTACTCATTAGAGAAAGTATAAATTTCTATCTCTTTGCATGATTGATTTTATTTTGTTCGACATCTACAAGGTGATTCTAAGATTTGGATTTTGGTTCGACAGTTTAAATTATTAAAGCTTTCAATATACATGTTTAAAAATTTTTAAAATTCTCATTCTGTAGTGTGATCAGAACCCAATAGACCCTTTGATGCTCAAGTCAAATTTTAGCATAGATTGAAAGGAGTGAGCATTTTAGAAGAGAAATTTTTCATACCTTGGAGATCCCTTGTGAGTCTTTATTTATAGGTGAGACTGAAGAGCTGTGAAAAGAAAGAAAGATCAGATGGTTAGCCTTACTTTATCTGACAATATTTGGTCATTATCCTTTCCTTCTCTGAAGAGATTTATTTGTTATTTATTTCTTATTTGTTCATCATCATTTATTTCTGATGATCACAGGATTTGAGGATCTATGTGGGAGTTGAAGGTCAATCTTTTCTACTTGGCCAAATAAAATCAGCTCTAGTGTCTTGTTGGGTCTGCTAGCATCAAGGTAGGGCCAAACCTGAGGTACCTTCATGTCTTCATCTACCTCACATCTTCGGCTAGTATGAAATCACCCCCCAACAAGTAAATTTAAAACCTATATCAAAAATAGATTGATGTTGTTCTATTTTGAATATTTCATATTTATGAACAAGTAAATTAATTTAAATTTTTTAAATTGATTTATTCTTTCATGAGTTATTTTTAATTTATCCTAAATTTATTTTGCTAATGTATAAGTTGAAATTCTATTAAATTTATGTACATCTAATGAGCAATAAAGTACATTAATAGCTTTAGCATTTAGTTGTACCATCTTTTTATCATATTCATTCTAATTCTTTTTCGATTTGGGAAGAGACACCCTATTAACTTCAATTGTGGGTGTATATGGTTCTCTAGTTATGATTCTCCATATGTCATAATCTAATGCTTGTATAAAAAATTTTATTCTAGCTTTTCAAATATGAAGTTGATGCCACTAAATAGTGGTGGTCTAGATGTAGATTAGTCTTCGACAAATGAGGAACCAATCAAGATTGCCATGATCTTTAACTCCAGATCGCTAGGTCAACAAATAATATTAGAGCACCAGCTCTGATACTAATTATTGCTCAGAAAGATAGTAACCCAAGATGGGGCTGAATTGGGTTCTTTAAAAATTTAAACCAAATTTAAAATCTAAACAAGTGTGCACTTCAAGTTAATCCAACTAATATGATTATGATATGTTGTTCAATATATACAGTAGTAGAATCAAGATATAAGAGAGGCTATGTAAGAATTAAATTAAGGCTAAGTTAGAAATAAAAGAAAGTAAAGCAAGCACAAAGAGGCACAATACAAATAAAACAAAATTTATAGTACTTTGGTGCAACCCCACACCTACATCCACTCCTCAAGAGTCTTTTGAAAATTTTACTATAATCTCTTCGATTACAGCTATTTGTTTTAACCGAGATGATAAATAAACTTAGTTGATTTTTTTAGATTACCAATCATAACCTATGCACCGATTATTTTTTGAGTTCATAATTAATCCAGTTGATTTTACGAGCTCACCATAATATCCATTTTAAGCTTGGATGGGCCTTTACCCCAAGTTTCTTTCTGCCAAAGAAACTTATAAAGTAAATAAAAATACATGATGTAGAATTTCAACACAAAAGAAAATAGAAAAATAAAACTCTTTTTGGCTCAGAAAAAGTCAATAAAGAGTTGTTCTTTTGAGGCTTGACTTCTCTTTTTTGATGCTTGGGAGGATGTTGTTGATGATGGAGATGATTGATCTTGAAAGCTTACTAAAATCTATGCACAAAAATCTTTCTTCTCTCTTTCCATTAGTATTTAATATTCCCTCAATGGATGAAGTATTTTCTTCTTTAATCCTCTTTAATCTTGCTTCCTAAATATTTTTCTAGCTCTTAATAAACTTGAGAGTGGCTGAAAAATAAATTTTGACTGTTGGAAAGCTTGGACTAGCCATTGGAGCCAAAAGCTAGCCATTGGAGTCATGCAAAAAATTAGCCATTAGTGCAGTCTAAGATCATGAGTCGACTCACAGTCTAAGTGGGTCAACTCTAATTACCAAAAGGGTCGACTCTTATAGGATTCTAAAATTACAATCTTCTATCTTTTCTAAGATAGTCGACTTTTATTATTCACAAGTCAACTCGCCAACTGTGTCAATGCATTCCAATGTGCCAGAGTCGACTCTTCACTCTCAAAAGTCGACTCCTCTTAGCCAGACATATGAAATTCTATTTTTTGAAGTACTTTGTCTTGGCTCCTTAAGAGGATTTCTTTCAAGGATGATTTTTTCATTGTGTACACTTTCAAAATCCTACATCCACTCTTGAAACATATAATTAGAATCATAATTATTTAATATTTTGTGATCATCAAAATTAATCATAGGGTCAACAAAATGATTATCAATATTTTTTAGAAATGATGGAGTTCTTAACCCTTATGATGGATTACCAATGATAAGATCTCTTGGGTGTCCATAGGCATATCTCCATTCCTTAGATAAGTTCTTATGATGTCCTTGAGCTTCCTTATGATTTTTCTCATCAACCATTTTATCACCTTCCTCATCATCTCATGTTGAAACCTCTTTTAAAGTTAGATCTTCCATACCTTTGTTTAGAGTTCTTGCATTATCATCTACAAAATCTTCTTTCTCGAAGAAAAATCATTAGTTTCATCCAATACAATATAGATATAGATTCTTCAACAACTAAAGTTTTCTTGTTGAAGACTCTATATATCTTACTAGATGAAGAGCATTCTAAAAAGATTCCTTCATCCAACTTAGCATAAAATTTTTAAATTTTATCTTTTCCATTACTTAAAACAAAACATCGACATCCAAAAATATGAAAATAATTGATATTTGATATTTTTTCTTTCTGAAGCTCACAAGGAGTTTTCTTTAAATTTGGATGAATCAAAGTATAGTTTAAAATGTAATATGCTATGTTAAATGCTTCTACCCAAAAGTATCTTGGAAGGTTGCTTTTGCTGTAATACCCTTGCATGAATCTTAAAGCACCAAAAAGAATAGAAAAAATAGAGAGAATGGGAGTCTTCTCTTCCATTGACTTTCTTTTCCCTAATGGACTCCTAATTGGAGTTGGAGATCATCACCGAGGAAGAGTTGGACTCCTCGTTATGGTTCAATTTAAAGGCAAGAAGACTTCCCTTTCTTCCCACCATCGATGAAGGACTCAAGCCGACGAAATCATTGGACTTTTCCTCCCAAAAGTCATAATCGTGCCCACCAGATTTAGCCTAAACATCATCAAGAAAGTCAGGTAACAGCCAACAACTTTGATTGACCATCCTCTTCTTCTTCCTTAGTCATGGGATCATGGATTTTGACCGGCAATCACCAAATTTTTCTTTAGAAAGTGATATCCACAATTTGTGTTGTGTGTTTTAATATACTGCAAGCGCACGGTTGTATAAAGTAGTACTTCCAATGAGTACGGATCAATCCTACAAAGACTTGTATACCTTATATGTATTCTAATTTATGCGCAAGCAAGCTTTAAAAAAATAGTTGAGATTGTTGGATTAAAATCTACTAAACTTAATAGTAAAGATAGAAAATCAATTTATGAAAAATCTAGGATTTGTTGAATCTACTAGATCAAAAGTTAAGATAATAGTTTCAATTGATTTCTCTTATCAACTCAGTTAAGATGCATATCATAAACAAGCATAGGTTATGAATTAATGGATTGTAACAATAACCTATCAAGCACCTCTCATGTATGGATACAAGTATAAGTTATGAAGTGATTTAACACAACTATAACCTTTCAAGCCTCACAAACAAGAGGATGGTATTTTTGCATTAAACAAAAAATATTCCTTTCTTGCATAGATCCAAGCATGGGTCATGAAGTATTTTATCACAACTATGACCGATCAAAATCTCTTGAATAAGACAAGAATAATAGAAAAGATTCACAAGAATATCATCTCTTCATCTAAATCTTTGCATGCCATCTCTAAGCATAGAAAGAGAAATCCAAAGATCTACTAATCCTATCAAAGTATGTATGCATGTTCAGATCTATGGAAGAGAGATGAAAGCATAAGCTCTAGAGAAAATCAAAGAAACATGAATCAAAACTAAAAATCTAGCTTCATCACAAACACCAAAAGGAAAGTTTAACTAGACATAGCAAAGATGAAAATAATAAAAAAGATCAAAGACATAAAGAATAATTGCTTCATTGTCGAAAATAAAATCTATGTTTATAATTAAATCCAACTCTTAAGCCATCAACTTGCGGCTTGGAGTTAGCATAAAAATATAAAGAACAAAAAAACTAGAAACATAAACTTAAAACCTTCAAGAAGACCCGTTCTCCTTAATGGACGCCTCCTTCTTTCTCCCCTTAGAATATTGCCGCCCCTACAACAGAGGCATGTCATCCTTTTATGGGATTTGGGCAGCATGAATGGTAGCCATTGGATCAAAAGAAGTTGCTTCCTAACCCTTGATCTTGGTGTGCTGCCCCATTCTCTCTCGGGTTTTTGAAGTGGTGCCCTCTTTAGAGTTTGTTTGGATATGGCGCCATGAATCTTAGCCATTGATTGGAGAATTGCTTCTAAGCCCTTGGATCTATTTCCTTATTTGCTAGCCCTTCAAGTGGTTGCTCTTAAACCCCATGGTGCTTGAGTTTTGCTTTGGATTTGGATCAATTTGAATCTTGATTAGAATAAACTTTCAATTTTCTGCAAAAAAAGGATAAGAAGTATCAAATTCTACATAATATCAATCAATTACTAAAAGATTTAATACTTTTATGTCCTAATTAGTGTACTTATCAGAAAGCTCACTTCTATTTTTTCTGTGTTTCCATCTCTTTTTTTTTTTGGATTTTTTGGTGTTAGAAATTATTGCCGACCGTTAATCTAGGGTCCACCAACTGCGCTGTCACATCCCCAGCCACCGCCAGCCAAAGCTATACCGGCGGTGATCCATTGTTCCAAGAGAAAAGGGGGAAAACAGTCCCCTATTTCACTATGGAACCAAGAGAGAGACAGAGAGAAAGAAGAAAAAAGAAAGAAAAGAAGAAAAAAAGAGTTTCTCTCTCTTCCCTCTTTCCTCTCTCTTTCTCTTCCTAAAATTATTTCTCTCTTTGGACTATTTCTCTTTATGAAGTTATCTCTCTAAGGTTAGTCTAATGAAGGATTTTCTTTCAATGATTTTGATCGAGCTTAGTGGTAGATTCTAATCTGTGATAACCGGATAGCATACCAGCACCCACCTTGATCGAATCTGAATATCATTAGATGTGATCTATTTGATCTCTATAGAACCAATTGTATCTTAATCTGATCTTAATTAAATGAAGTTAACTGATCAAACTAACCTTTGATTGCTGAGCATCATGTTAGCCTCCATCTTGACTTTTGTTGAATACTACTAATTTGATCATCCTCAATCGAATAAAGTTAATATAATTGGACGGACCAAGACTATAGGATGTGACTATCGTACACATGCTTCCTTAATTATTTATATCCTTTCTAATTATTGGACTTAATTATTTATAGGAGTGTAGTTATCTCAACAAAAAAAATATCTAATAGTGGGATAATGTGATGTGATCTATGAATGGAAGACTTTAAAAAAAATTAAAAAATTATATGAATTTATTGGAGTTTCTATGAGGTAAGTAAAGTGACTCTTTAGATTTATTGACAAATTATATAGTATTTATATCATTAAATTTTGAACCATATTATTTATGATTGGTGAATATAAAGTATGATATTTATTTATTAAAACTATTATAGAATATTATTGATGCATTATCATAGGTATTTATTGTTAGAAAATCGGATAGGATGCATATATAAATTTCAAAACTTTTTAATCGCAGTGAAAAACAATTGGGTTAAACCCTTTAACCCCACATGCATTAGATCTCATCTAATCCCACCCAAATTCAGAAGTAAAAATATGTATATAATCAAAAAAATAAAATAAGGATGAGATCAAATCTCAATATTTTTGTATGGGTAGAAATTCACCACAATCGATATTCTCATATTCGAAGGTTCTTGAGCTGCACATGTGTCCGATCTCTACAGGCATCCACTGAGATCAACCTTGAATCCTTCTTCTCATGGTAGATCCTTCCTTTTCAAGTAGGATCTTTATCTTTTAGAACTTTGATCAACACTTTGATCTTGACTGCGAACTCAACTCTTGAACTGCAGCCTTTTTCTCTTTATTCCTCATTGTAGAAGAAAGCCTTTTCAACTCTTGGCATGTAAAAGGATGGACGCCCAACCCTTCGGCATGGAAAGAGAAGGGAGAGAGGGTGTGGCATAGAGAAGGGAAAGGAGAGTTTTTGTTTCACAAAATTTTATATTCTCAAACCCTAAGAGACTGTCTCTTTAAATAGATCCTTCTTTGATCCAAATCAGGAACCAATTAACTTAAAAGAGTATGTCCTTATCTCATAAGAATTTCTATCTTTTTAATCTAATTTTTTTTATTAAAATCAAACTTAATTAGTAAGACATCAACCTCTTTTGGTAAGATATGGGGCACCCCAATCAGATAAGGTAGTCTGAGTAGGCGCCCCTTGCAATAGAGGGCAGGTAGATGGGGCACCAACACTTGGTGCCCCCTTAGGGCTTTCATGTTGGTGCCCCCTTAGGGTTTTCATGCATGAGAGAGGGGGCGTAGCCTCACCCTCCCCTCTCTCCTTTCATGCCAATGCAAGAGAGAGGGTGGGCCCATCTCTTTTCCACATGCCACTTCAAGAGTTAGCACCCAAGGAAATTTCCAAAAGAGATGCATAGTGCCATCTCTTCTTTCCCTTAATTTCACACATAATATCAAAAAATAAATGAGAAGATAATGAGAAGATAATGAGGAGATAATTTAGCCAACTCATTGACTTAATCTAATCCTCTTGGGCTCATATTTAGGCGTCCAGCTAAACCCTAATGGAATTAGGTTAGGTTCAATACAATGGACTTGATCCAATCAAAGTCTCGAGAAGAATTATGTTTAACCATATATAAACATAGTTCTCTTAAATACAATAGGATTTTAATAAATCCTAACCCAATTAAAACTTCATAAGTCCAATTGACAAATTCAAGATTAAATCCCTTAATATGTGACCCCATAAGTTTTATTCTATCTGGTAGTGAGATATATTATGATCTCCATCATAATATCATCGAAACTTTTTTTAATGGATTGAAATAATTCCAACTCTATCCTTCGAGGATCATTGATCATCAAGATGATGTCCGATGAATCCCACAATCAACTAATGATACCTAGCAATATATAGTGGCAACCCAATAGAATAAAAGTATGAACCTCTAGGTGCAGTTATCGTTTGACTCAGTCCTTCTATTATGAGTCCCAACTTGATAGAGATCATGAAGAACTTATCAGACCCTATCATCAGTCATATATAAGATTGGCTCAACTCGAGTTCATTTGTGAATCTCATAAAAAAAAATTTCAGTATTCACACTTACTTTGGCTAAAGATTTTTTGAATTAGTCTTACGAATCGCATAGGATTTCTCCTTTTCTACCAAGATTGATAGATTCCATCTAGGTGCATCCCACTCCAAACAGTGAACCTAAACATACTAAAGCCAACATACATAGCAAGGATCCGAATGGCTATGGATCAAGAAAATATGCAGTCAAACTTAGTAGCCTCTCTGCAAATAGCTAATGACACTGTAGGTCAAAAGACCACTCACATCACTGCAGTATTGAGAAAAGCACTGACGAGTGAGTAGATATCTATGTGATTTTTCGTATTAATCACGCTCAGTGTAAGTTGTTCTCTAACAACCACCTACATCCTCACCCCAGTATCCCTACACTGTAGATCTGAGACTCATCTGCCCATAAGAGAGGTGAATTGTGTACCAATCTTGAATGGATTGATCACTATCCTCTGTGACGATCATTTGATCAGGAGCATTTAGAAATTAACCACTAATAATGTATGTTTCAAATTCTCAACACTCTGAGAATATACAAAAAATTATCTTTGTTAATTTTTAAGATAAATCATGGACACATAAACATGATTGGAATGAAAAAATCCTTTATTGATAATAAAAATATTACAAGTACAAGATTAAGCCCTGAAATTATAAAATATGTCAGCCAACAATTGACTTTTAAGGTACAAATCTAACAAACTCCCACTTGACCTAAAACCAATTGGCCATATACCTAAGATCCATCATCTCAAGGTGAGCTTCAATCTTCTACTGGCTAAGAGGCTTGGTCAGTCGATTCTTTTTGTATAGAGTCGACTCTCTGTACCTCAATGACTTCTTCTCGGGGTATTCGCATATGAAGTAAAACCACCGCTCTATATGCTTAGACTTCTAGTGAGACCTGGGCTCCTTAGCGAGGGTATGGCGTCGTTGTTGTCGTAATGCAATGCAATGGCATTTGATGGCATCACATCCAGCTCCGCAATGAACTTCTTAAACTAAAAGGTTTTCTTAGCAGCTTCAGAGGTGGTAATGTCTCGACTTCCATGGCTGAATCTGTAATGATCGACTGTCTAATACTCTTCCAGCTAACTACACCATCATTACAAAAGAAGATATATCCCGATTGAGACTTTCTATTATCGACATCAGTCATGAAGTTTGAATCGATGTATCCCTCAACTTTCAGCCCTGATCCTCCACCAAAGACCAACAACAAATCTTAGTCCTTCTCAAGTACTTAAAGATAATTTTAACAGTAATTCAGTGTTCTTCATCTAGATTCACCTAATATCTGCTCGTGACACTCACGACAAAGGCTATATCAGGTCGTGTACATAATATGGCATACATAAGGCTCCTTATTACCGAAGCATAAAGGATCTTGCTCATGCACTAGATCTCCTCAGGTGTGTCAGGACACATCTTCTTGGAGACATGAATGCCATGTCTAAGGGGCAAAAGATCTCTCTTGGAGTTTTTCATGCTAAACATCTTCAGCACCTCTTCTTTGTACATTCACTGTGAGAGTTCTATCATCCTCTTAGATCTATCTCTATAGACATTTATACTAAAAATATAGGAATCTTCTCCGAGGTCTTTCATGACAAAATCTTTTGACAACCATACTTTGGTCGATATCAGCATGGGAATATCATTCCCAATCAAGAGGATATCATCCATGTACAATACGAGAAATATGAAATGCTCCTACTGACCTTTTTGTACACACATGGCTCCTCCTCATTTTTGATAAAATCAAATATTTTGATCACATCATTGAAGCAAGTATTCTAACTTCGAGATACTTGCTTGAGTCCATATATGGACCTTTGTAACTTGTAGACCTTGTGATCACTATCACTAGATGTGAAATCCAAAGACTACTCCATATAAATATCTTCCTTAAGATATCTATTTAAGAAGATAGTTTTCACATTTATCTGCCAAATTTTATAATCATGAAATACTACTATAGCAAGCAAAGTATGGATGAATTTCAGCATGACCAAAAAAATTTTATAATAGTCAATGCCTTCGTGTTGACTGTAACCTTTCGCAACTAGCCTTGCCTTATAGGTTTCTACCTTAGCATCCAATTTAATTTTTCTTTTATAAATCTATTTACACCTAATAAGTACAATACCTTCAGGTGGATCTACTAAGGACCAAACCTGATTGGAATGCATGGAGTCAATTTTTGATCTCATCGCTTTCGTCCATTTCTTGGAGTCTATATCTAATATTGCCTTATCGTAGGTCTTGAGATTATTCCTAATGTCCCTATCTCCCACAAGAAATGCTTCCTCTAAATCCTCTGTAAGAATACCTAGGTACCTTTCAAGAGGATGGAAGATCCTACTTGATCTTCAAAGTGGAGGAGGTATCACATTTACTAGCTCACTACTGGGTTCAGGTTTCTGGATTCGATGCTCTTTAGAGACTTTCTCTTCGAGCTCAATCTTACTCTAATTGGCTCTATCTTGGATAAATTCTTTTTTCAAGAAGATAGCATGACAGCTCACAATCACATTGTGATCCTCAAAAAGATAGAAGTAGTATCCCATAATTTTTTTAGGATACCCTATAAAGTGAGTCCTAAAGGACCTAGCCTCTAACTTATCCGTCTGCTGTCGCTTGACATGGATCAAATATTTTTAAATCTTGAGGTAACCAAGAGTTGGCTTCTTACCATGCCATAACTTGTATGGTGTGGTAGTAACGTATTTAGAGAAAATTCGATTCAAAAGATGAATCACAGAAAGTAATGCATGTCCCCAGAGAAAAATAAGAAGAACTGTGAAGCTCATCATGGATCGGATCATATCTAATAGGGTTCGATTCCTCCTTTCGGATATCTCATGGAGCTGAAGCATCTCTGAAGGTATCCACTATAAGACTATACCATTATCCTTGAGATAGGTCTGAAATTTTTTACGAAGATATTCTCCTCCTCGATCTGATTGAAGAACCTTTATGGATTTTTTGATCTATTTTTCTACTTCATATCTAAACTCTATGAACTTTTCAAAAGCTTCAAACTTTTAGTGCATCAGATACACAAATCCATACTTTGAACAATCATTGATAAAAGTTATGAAGTAGATATAGCCACCCCTGGCTTGTACATCGAATAGACTACACACGTCAGTGTGTACCAAGTCTAATATCTCAATGGCCCTTTTCTCTTATCCCATAAAGGAGAGCTTGGTCATTTTTTCTTGAAGATACGATTCACAAACTGGATAAGACTCAAAAGTCAATGGTCTGAGAAGACCATCTTTCTCCAGTTTGTTGAGTTTGTCCTCTCCAATATGATCTAGTCTAAGATGCCATAGATACTTTTGGCTAATCCTATCTCTAAGTCTCTTAGACCTTATGGTATTCATAATTTACTTGTTAATATTTATACTCACATCCATATGCAAATGATAAAGACCATCAATCAAGAAAGCATGTGCAACAACTTTATTTTCAAAATAAATTGAACACATGTCTTTATTGAAATAAAAATTATAATTATTCTGTGTTAGCATAGATATTGAAATCAAATTTCTACTGGCTACAGGCACATAATAGCAATCTTTAAGAATTAAACTAACTCCTAATGGTAATCACAGAGGGTAGGTCCTAACAGCCACAGCAGCAACCCTTGCTCCATTACCGATCTGGAGAGTGATCTCACCTTTTCTCAACCCTCTCACTTCTTCAAGATCCTATATAGAAGTACACAAATGAGCACTTGATTCAGAATATAGAATCCAACTAGAAGAAGAGGAAACCATTAGATTAGTTTCAATCATGAGCATATCAGATGTATCTTCAAAAGGCTCATCCTTCTTTCTTCTCTTGACAGTCACCAGATAGGTCAGAGAGTTCCTCCTCCAGTGGTCTTCAATGTTGCAATGAAAATATTTTTTCTTATCATCAGTCTTCTTTGGAACCTACTTCTTGGGCTTGGCCTAGTTCTTTTGCTTCTTCGCAGAATTCTTTTTCTTCTTGAAAGAAGACTTTCTTTTGGAGGAAGCCTGCTCCATAGTCAGAACTATATCCTTTGAACTCTTCAAGGTGCCCTCTGCTGTTACCAGTATGTTTAGTAACTCGAACAAAGTAATATCAATTTTGTTCATATGATAGTTCATGATGAACTACCCATATGAATCAAGAAGAGACTGGAAGATCAGATCCACCTATAATTCCCTATCCATATTCATGCCGAGCTTATGAAGCTCCTCGATGTCCTTGATCATTGTGAACAATGATTATTGACGGACTGCCCATCATGTATTTTAATCTGAAAAGTCTCCAGGAGACCTCAAAGTGCGCTGTGCGACTCTGCTTACTATGCAACTCTTACAGGTAAATCAGCATCTTTATAGCAGTCCTCATGTCTTCATGCTATCGCTGAAGATCATTGGACATGGATACTAAAACATAATACTTTGCCTTGTTATCTTCATCCATCCACTTCTCAAATATGACTCGTTGATCAGGGGATGGATGAGCTGGTAATAGAGACACATCCTGATCAAAGATATGGGTAAGTTTCTCGAAACTAAGAACGATTTTCAAATTTTGAAGCCAGTCTTTATAGTTTATACTGGTCAACCTATTGGTATCGTGGATATGGGCTAAGAGGTTGGAACTCGACATGATTATCTACAAAGAGAACAGTTTCTAGTTAAATATTTATACTTATAAAAATATTTATTCTAAGGACTTTAAAAATAAACAAAGGTTCCTACTATTTTCTCGAATCTCCCATACTCCTTGGGTGGAGAAATAAAAATCTATATGTGATCGATTTCAAGTGAATACTGCAGTCCCATTAATCTATACACACCTTACCTAATAGTTATTGATGAGTACAGACTAATGAGTGGACAACACTATGTCTATTGCTTCACTAAGCAAGATGTAGTAGGCTTGGTCTCTAAGTCCTATGGCCTCACCTAACAGTTATAGGCACATTTCTTAGTTAAGCAGACCCATCATTCACCAACGGATGCAAAGCCATAATTGAGACCCTCACCTAACAGTTATTAGGTCCAACCTTATCTCTATTTCAGAACATCAAATGTCAATAGAGTGATTGTACCTTCTGATACAATCGAACAACTATAACCAGTCGAGAATGATCAACACCAGAAAGATACCCGCATCTCTACAATGATGGAAGACCTCTAGACTAAATATTTAGTAAGAAGATTTAGGTTTGGATCTCTTCTAAATTAGCAGATTTATATCTAACTGATCAAATTAAAGTCAGCACATCAATATATCTATCCAACCTAGTCAGCATCGATGAACTCGAGTCAACAAGTAACCTAGCACGAAACTAAATCTCCCAAGATAGCCAGGTAAGTTAAGATAAATAGGAGTCCCCCCATTGCTTTTCTTAGACACTAATCAAAATTGATCAGATCAAACAAAAAAACTAATTAAATAATCACCATCTAAATACTTATCTTAAATACCAAATTAATCGATTAGAATCAATTAGGTTAATCTATTGAAACGGATCCAAACCACTGAGCTAAGTTTGATCTTGAGTCAATCAACTCACATCAAAATGTGAATCGATGTGACCAACTACAACTAAACTCAATTTTGAGTTTCTTTGATCAAATCCTAATCAACCATTGATTAGGTTCAATTAACTGCTCAAAATCAACAATGGATTCTAGCTTGATCTAATCAATTTATCCTAATTATAGTTTGATCACTAGACCTAATTTGTTCAACCCATACTCGCATGCAATAACATAATTTAAATTCAAAAATAGTTTTAGATTATGTTTCATTGCATGCATTAGTGGCTTATGATCTTAAAATAGTTTCAGATCTAAACTTAATATCATATATCACATATATGTAGTTTCAGATCTAAACTAAAATATGTATCACATATACATCAAATTTCAGATCTAAAACTAAAAATATATATATCAAATACATGTATAATCAGATATAAAATAATAATTAAAATATTTTAAAAATATTTTTTAAAAATTAATTTTCATCAAACTAAGACAATCTTTTCAATATAAAGGGTAAACCCTATATCAGGATAACCTTATACTAGTTTGATGTGAATATTTAATTATTCTAATTTTAAATCTAAATATAAAATAAGATATATCATATACATCAATATACATATCTAAAAGATTAATTTAATTACTTCAAAAATAATTTTTAAAATCGATCAATCTTATGCTAGAATAATTTTTTTAATATAGGAGATAAATCCTATACCAGGACAACCTTATACCAGATAAGATCAATTTTAAATCATTAAATTTTTTAGATTTAAAATAAAAATTAGATTATATATGTATTTAAAAATTAGTGGCTCTGATACCACTGTTAGAAAATCAAATAAGATGCATGTATAGATTTTAAAATTTTTCAATCGCAGTAAAAAATAATCGAGTTAAACTCTCTAACCCCACATGCATTAGATCTCATCTAATCCTACCCAAACCAGAAGTAAAGACATGCATATAATCTAAAAAATAAAATAAGGATGAGATCAAATCTCAATACTTTTGCACGGATAGAAATTTACCACAATCGATGATCTCGAATTCGAAGGTTCTTGAGCCGCACACGTGTCCGACCTCTACAAGTATCCATCGAGAATAACTTTGTGTCCTTCTTCTCATGGTAGATCCTTCTTCTCTAAGTAGAATCTTAATCCTTTAGAACTTTGATCAACTCTTTGATCTTGACTGCAAACTCAACTCTTGAACTGTAATCTTTTTCTCTTCGTTCCTCGCTGTAGAAGAAAGCTTCCTCAACTCTTGATGTGTAGAATGATGGATGCCCAACCCTTGGGTGTGGAAAGAGAAGAGAGAGAGGGTGTGGTGTGGAGAAGGAAGAGGAGAGTTTTTATTTCACAAAATTCTATATTCTCAAATCCTAAGAGACTATCTCTTTAAATAGGTCCTTCCTTGATCCAAATCAGGAATCAATTAACTTAAAAAGGTATGTCCTTATCTCATAAAGATTTCTACCTTTTTAATCTAATTTTTTTATTAAAACTAGATTTAATTAGTAGGACATCAACCTCTTTTGATAAGCATATAGGGCACTCCAGTCAAATAAAGCAGTCTGAGTGGGCACCCCTTGCAATAGAGGACAAGCAGTTGGCACCCCCTTAGGGTTTTAATGCACGAGAGAGGGGGCATAGCCCCGCTCTCTCTCCTTTCACACCAATGCAAGAGAGAGGGTGGGCCCCTCTCTCTTTCTCATGCCACTTCAAGAGTTGGTGCCCAAGAAAATTTCCAAAAGAGATGCATGGCGCCATCTCTTCTTTCCCTTAATTCCACACACAATATCAGAAAACAAATGAGAAGATAATGAGGAGATAATTTAGCTAACTCATTGACTTAATCCAATCCTCTTAGGCTTATATTTAGGTACCCAACTAAACCCTAATAAATTTAGATTAGATTCAATGCAATGGACTTGATCCAATTGAAGTCCCAAGAAGAATTAGGTTTAACCATGTGCTAGCATAGTTCTCTTAAATCCAATAGGATTTCAATAAACTCTAATCCAATTAGAACTTCATAAGCCCAATTGATAAATTCAAGATTAAATTTCTTAATGTGTAACCCCATAAGTTTCATTCTATCTAGTAGTGAGATATATTATGATCTCCATCATAATATCATCAAAACTTTTTTCAATGGGTTGAAATAATTTCAACTCTATCCTTCGAGAGTCATCGATTATCAAAATGACACTCGATAAGTCCCACAATCTACTAGTGATACCTAACAGTATATAGTGATAATCCAATAAAATAAAAGTATGAATATCTAGGTACAGTTATCGTATGATTCAATCTTTCTATCATGAGTTCCAACTTGACAGAGGTCATGAAAAACTTGTCAGACCCCATCGTCAGTCGTATATGAGATTGACTCGACTCAAGTTCATTTGTGAATCCTATAAAAATTCTTTTTCAGTATTCAAACTTGCTTTGGTCAAAGACTTTCTGAATTCAGTCATGCAAATCGCATAGGACTTCTTTTCTACCAGACTTCTTTTCTACCAAGATCGATAGATTTTATCTAGGTGCATCCTACTCCAAACAATGAACTTGAACTTACTGAAGCCAACTTATATAGAAAGGATCTGAATGACTAGAGACCAAAAGAATATGCAGTCAAACTCAGTAGCCTCATTGCGAATAGCCAATGACACCACAGGTCAAAGATTACTCACACCACTGCAGCATCGAAAAGATCACTGATGAGTAAGTAAACATCCATATGGTTTCTCATGTTAGTCACGCTCAGTGTAAGTTATTTTTTAACAACCACTCACACCCTCACCTCAGTATCCCTACACTACAGATCTGAGACTCATCTGCCCACAAAGAAGGTGAACTGTGCATCGATCTCAAATGGATTGATAACTATCCTCCATGATGATCCTTTGATCGAAAGTATTTAGAAATTAATCACTAATTAATGTATGTCTCAAATTCTCAATACTTTGAGAATATATAAAAAATTATCTTTATAATTTTTTAGGATAAATTATGGATACATAAATATGATTAGAATGAAAAAGTCTTTTATTGATGATAAAAATATTATAAGTACAAGATTAAGCCTTGAAATTATAAAATGTATCAACCAATAATTAACTTCTAGGGTACAAATCTAATATTTATTTCATTATAGAGTTATGATCAATTGATTTTACTTCTAAATGGTTGTGTAATGTTCGATTAAAATATAAACTATTTTTTTTTTTAAAGAAAGATTGGAATCGAGATGGATTTTGACTCATAGATTGATGATGTATTGAAATCCTACCAATAGGAGTTATATATTGGTATATCGATATCCTGCCAATAGAGGTTGTGCACTGGTACATTAATATTGTAGTAATGAGGGTTATGCACTGATATATCGATACTTTGCTAGTAGAGTTTATGCACTGATACATCGACACCTTGTCAGTAGGGGTTATGCATTGATATATCAACACCCTACTAGTGGGGGTTATAGAAGGTATGTCGATAACTTGTCAGTGGGGGTTATGCATTGGTATATCAACATCTTGTCAGTGGAAGTTATGTGCTAGTATATCAATACCTTGCTATTGAGGGTTATGCAGTACTATTTTGAATTAGTTTATGGCTATTAAGATGAACCGAATGTTTTGAAAAAAATTGATTTATGAATAAAAATGATTTGAAAAATAAATTTTGAAAAGACTGAATTCGCATGGATCTTATTTTGATAAGTGCTATATATTTGAATTGATGCACTTTGCATATTTATTTTTTAGTATATTATTATTGCTTGATTTATTTAGCCAAAGGATGCATTGCTTATTGGAATATCTAGCTTATTATCTTATATTTTACTATTCTTACGTATTCAAAGGACTAGCTTAACCTAGGGATTCATTATGGGAGAATGAATTAGAAGCAAACTTTGATATTTTTATTTTAGATTAGAAATTATTGAAATTTGATGCCAGATTATGAAATATTATTTTTGTAAGATATTTGATTTAGTTATTTAAATTAAAATAAAATATAATTATTTAAATTTTATTCTATTATTATTTTATGATACCATGATGAGATGTCTTGCATACTTATGGAGGAGTTCTCCATAAGTATATGGTGGTTGTCATAACTTCTGACTTATGATCTCAGATCAAAAGTGTGACAATTAATATGATATTAAAGCATAAGTAGATGAATTATGACATATAGAATTAGACTTGAGTATGGTGGATAGACATTAGGAACATTGGGATGATAACACATATTAATTATGACATAACTTAGAAGCTTAAATTTGACACAAATGCATTAACAGATTTGAATCAAAGTATGTAGTGAAAGAATAGTGGTCTAAATTATTTTCAAATTGATTAGAACAATAATTTAATTCGAAAGGTATTATGATAAAAGACTTGAATTAAAATTAAAAGATGACTATAAGTTGAGGTAAAAGAAATCTTAAATTTTTGAGAACTTGATCAAGAAAAATTTTGAAGATGAAATTTCTTTTTAGGGAGGAGAATGTAATACCCCAGCATGAAACCTAAAGCATAAAAAAAATAGAAAAAATAGATAGAATGGGAGTCTTCTTTTCCATTGACTCTCTTCTCCCCAATAGACTCCTGATCAAAGTTAGAGATCATCACCAGAGAGGAGTTGGACTCCTTGTGTTTCTGTTTAAAGGGAAGAAGACTCCCCTTTCTTCTCACTGTCGATGAAGGACTCAAGCCAGCAAAATTGCTAGACTTTTCTTTCTGAAAGTCATTACCATGCCCACTGAATTTTCACCTAAACATCATTGAAAAAGTCAGGCAGCAGCTGGCAAACTTCGATGGAGAGTCAAAGATCAAATGGTGATCCAACTTGGTGCTTCTCTTATCGAAGGACAATCCACCAATAAACCACCCTTATCCAATGGCACAAATTATGCTTGTTGAAAAGCACATATGCACATATTCATTCAAGAACTTAATTATGATATCTGGAGTATCATAATCAATGGTCTCTACACACCCACGATCATTGTAATGCCCAAACGTAAAAAGGATTGAGATGACTTAGATAAGAGAATGGTTTCACTGAATGCTAAAACTATGAATGTTCTTTATTATTCTTTAGATGCAAACTAATTTAATAAGATTTCTACTTGTGTTTCTACTAACAAAATATGAAATAGACTAGAAGTTATCCATGGGGATACCAACTAAATAAAGGAGTTTAAAATTAATATGCTTGTACATAGATATAAATTATTTAAAATAAAAAAAATAAATCTATTACTGATATATTTACTAGGTTCACTGATATTATTAATAATTTTAAGAGCTTAGTAAAATCTTATTTTAATAGTGAACTTGTGTGAAAAATTCTTAGATCACTTTCAAGAGCTTAGAAAGCTAAAGTCACTGCTATTCCAGAAGCTAAGGACCTCAATGCCCTATCTGTAGAAGAACTTTTTGGTTCTCTTATGACATATGAGTTAACTATAAAGCAAAATAGTGAGGATGAAGCAAAGAAAAAGAAAATAATAGCCTTAAAGTCCACTATTCAAATAACAGAAGAAAGTAAAGAATCTGAAGAGGGAGAAAAAGATGATTGTATAGCCCTCATCACATAAAAATTTAGAAAGTTTATGATGAGGAAGAAATAAAGCTTCAAAAGAAAGCCCTTCTCAAAAGAAGAGCCTAGCAAGGAGAAAGAGAAAAAAAAGAAGTGGCCAGTTTGCTATGAGTACAAGAAATCCGAATACTTCAAAATCGACAGTCCATCTCTTAAGAAATCATCTAAGAAAATAAAAAAAAAAGTGATATTGGCTACATGGAGCGATAGCAATGATTCAAGTTCCAAAGAAAAAATTCAAGAGGAAGCCAACCTTTGTCTTATGGCATAAGAAGATGAGTAATATCTGAAATAAAGTATGAATTTACTTTTGATGAGTTACATGATGTATTTTATGGTCTTTTGGATGAATTTAAGAAACTTGATTTGAAGAACAAAGAACTTAAAAAATACAATCAAGTTTTGACTAAAGAAAAGAAAGATTTTCTTAAGGCAAAAGATTCTTTACTAAAAGAAAATTAAGATTTGAAAAATAAAGTTAAAAAACTAAAACTTATCATTGAAAAGTTCACTTATAGTTCTGAAAGATTTTGAGTAATCAAAGAGCTATTTTTAACAAAGCAGAACTTGATTTTAACTCCCATAAGAGGCAAAAGTTTCAAAAGAATTAGATTGTTAAATCTTCATCAAATGCATTTTCAAATGTTTCTTATCATTGTTGTGAAAAATTAGGATATAAAGCCTACTTATGTAATTTCAAAAAATTAAATATCAATAAGGTTAAAATGATTTAGGTTCCAAATGAACTATTGTAACTAACCTCAAAGGATCTAAGAAAGCTTTGGTACCTAAAATTATAACTTAGTCTTTTCTTATAAGTGTGTCTTGCAATCAATGGAAGAAAAAGGAGATGGTATCTTAATAGTGGTCGTTCAAGGCATATAACAGATGATAAGACTTAAATTGTGACCCTTGAAGCAAAGGAAGGAGGGATGGTGACCTTTGATGATAATGACAAAGAACGTATCATTGAAATTGATAACAAAAAAATCACTCCTATCTATATTGAGAATATCTTATTAGTAGATAAATTAAAACATAATTTGCTAAGTATTAGTCCATTATATGATGAAATTTTAAAGTTGCATTTGAGTCACTAATGTGTGCATTGTCTCTTGTCCCAATAATAATGGCATTATTTTCATAGGATATAGACATGGCAATATCCATATGATCAATTTAGATGATCTTTCTATGAATAATGGTCAATGTCTAGTGGCAATGGATCCTAAGATTAATGAAAATAGTTGGTTGGTTGTGGTATCATAAATTAGGTTATATAAGTAAGGATTTGATTTCAAAACTTATCAAAAAAATCTTGTCAAAGGGTTACTAAAAATAAGTTTTGAAAAGAACAAGATTTGTGATGCATGTCAACTTGAAAAGTAAGCTAGGAGCTCTTTCAAATCAAAAATATTTTTTTAACTTCTAGATCTTTAGAATTAGTTCATATGGACTTATTTGGATGTATTAGGACCACAAGCCTAGAAGCAAAAAGAAATGGACTTATGATTGTTAATGATTTCTCATGATTTATATAGATTTTATTTTTAGCAAAAAAAGATGAAGCCTTTTCTACTTTTGAAGTTTTATTGAACAATCTTAAATGAAAAGAACTCTACTTTGGTTTGCATAAAAAGTGATTATAGAACTGAATTTGACAATCAGCAATTTGAAAGTTTTTGCAATGAAAAGAAATTGATCATAATTTTTTTGTACCTCATATATCTCAACAAAATAGGATGGTAGAAAGAAAGAATAGAACTTCAGAAGAAATAGCTCATATTATATTGTATGAAGGTAACCTTCTAAGATATTTTTAGGAAGAAGCAATTAACATAGTAGGGTATATCTTAAACCATGCTTCGAATCATCCAATTTTAAAGAAAACTCTTTATGAGCTTTAAAAAGGAAGAAAACTAAATATTGATTATTTTCATATTTTTAGATGTCAATGCTTTATTTTAAATAATAAAAAAGATAAAATAGAAAATTTTGATGCTAAGTTGGATGAAAGAATTATTTTAGGATACTCTTCATCTAGTAAGATATATAGAGTCTTCAACAAAAGAACTTTAGTTGTTGGAGAGTCTATCCATATTGCATTTGATGAATCTATTGGCTCTTTTTCGAGAAAAAAAGATTTTATAGATGATGATATAGGAACTATAAACAAAGGGATGGAAGATCTAATCTTAAAAGAGATTTTGGCACAAAATGATGAAGAAGGTGATAAAGTGACTGATGAAGAAAACCATAAGGAAGCTCAAGGATATCAAAAAACTTATCGAAGGAATGGAGGTATGCCTATGGACACCCAAGAGATCTTATTATTGATGATCCATCACAAGGGTAAAAACTTGATCATCTTTAAGAAATATAGAAAATTATTTTTCTTTTGTTTTTTAAATAGAACCTAAATCCATTGAAGAAGTTGAAAAAGATTCAAATTGGATTATAGCTATGCAAAAGGAATTAAATCAATTTGGAAGAAATAAAGTTTGAATCTTACTAACTAGACCCTCATCATCTCATAATTGAAACTAAATAGGTATATAGAAATAAATTAGATAAAAATGAAGTAATTATAAGAAATAAAGATAGATTGGTTGCAAAAGGATATAATCAAGAAGAAGAAATTGATTTTGATAAAATTTTTGCTTCTATTCCTAGATTAGAGATTATTAGATTGCTACTTACATTTACATGATATATATTGTTGGTGCAAAAATCCGCTTGCGCCGGAGAAGCTGGAGTCGGGGAAGCCGCGGTCGCCGCCGGGACCTGCAAGGGAAGTCTAAACCGGAGGTGGGGTTGCTCCGGCAAGACCCTCCGACGCTCAAGTCAGTTTTCTGCCTCAACAAGAATAGAGTGCTCGAACGGAGAATTTAGCAGAGTTTTGAGGTAAGGTAAAAGGAGCTTAAAGAATAACATATCTGGGTCTCCCTTTTATAGGCGGAGGAGGCAAAGGATTGATGGCGACATTTGTAACCGCCTGGCAGCGGGCCGCCCATGGTCAGGGGAATTGATTGCGAAAGGTAGTGGGGTAGACCCGTGGCTATCGCCATAGCCTGCCACGTAGGGCCTGTTGTAGGTAGTGGGGCGGCGTCCGTTGCCGCTAGTTGTCAGTGAGTAGTGGGATCGTGCAGCACCTGCCACAGGGAGTGGAGCAGAATCGTGGCCATTGATACAGCCTGTCAGAGAGTAGTGGGTCCGTCGTAGGGGGTGGTGGAGCCGCGTGGAATCTGCCACAGGAAGTGGAACAGGTCCATGGCTGTTATTGTTATCTACCAAGGGACGCGGATCTGTTGATCAAGGCTCGGTAGTGGTCGGAGTTCGGCCTTTGCAGGAGTCCGGGAGGAGTCCCCCCTTTGGTTGAGGTCGTGGGTGGAGTCCGGCTCCAGTAGCCGATACTGAGGTCGGAGACTGAGGTCGGAGCTTGGCTCTCGTAGGAGTCCGGGTGGAACCCTCTCGGAGCCGGAGTTGCAGGAGGAGCCCGGCTCCCGTAGGAGTCCGGGCGGAGCCATTTCGCTGTCGATGGCGGAGCCCGGCTCCCGTAGGAGTCCGGGCGGAGCCGTTCTGCTGTCGATGGAGGAGCCCGGCTCCCGTAGGAGTCCGGGCGGAGCCGTTCTGCTGTCGATGGAGGAGCCCGGCTCCCGTAGGAGTCCGGGCGGAGCCGTTCTGCTGAGGATGGAGGAGCCCGGCTCCCGTAGGAGTCTGGGCGGAGCCGTTCTGCTGAGGATGGAGGAGCCCGGCTCCCGTAGGAGTCTGGGCAGAGCCGTTCTGCTGTCGATGGAGGAGTCCGGCTCCCATAGGAGTCCGGGCGGAGCCGTTCTACTGAGGATGGAGGAGCCCGGCTCCCGTAGGAGTCCGGGCGGAGCCGTTCTGCTGAGGATGGAGGAGCCCGGCTCCTGTAGGAGTCCGGGTGGAGCCATTCTGCTGTCGATGGAGGAGCCTGGCTCCCGTAGGAGTCCGGGCGGAGCCGTTCTGCTGTCGATGGAGGAGTCCGGCTCCCGTAGGAGTCCGGGCGGAGCCGTTCTACTGAGGATGGAGGAGCCCGGCTCCCGTAGGAGTCCGGGCGGAGCCGTTCTGCTGTCGATGGAGGAGCCCGCTCCCGTAGGAGTCCAGGCGGAGCCGTTCTGCTGAGGATGGAGGAGCCCGGCTCCCGTAGGAGTCCGGGCAGAGCCGTTCTGCTGTCGATGGAGGAGCCCGGCTCCCGTAGGAGTCCGGGCGGAGCCGTTCTGCTGAGGATGGAGGAGCCCGGCTCCCGTAGGAGTCCGGGCGGAGCCGTTCTGCTGAGGATTTCGGCTGTGGGTGTTTTATACCCAACACCAGTCCCCCTACTTCCGAGTTTGAATTTCAAGCGAAGGAAGTACACACAGAAAGAGATGTGCGCAGCCGAAATTGCCCCTTCGAACCTTGCGCATTGCCGCCCCCATTTAATGCGCGCACGTCAGAGTCCATTTTTCGATGAAGGTGACTTGAAAAGTCTTTTCGAAACCCTCGCTGAAACACGATCCCAAGCGTCGTCTTGCGGGAATTTGTGGGCGGTCAACCCTCGATGGCGGTGAAGGGGAGAAGTACGCCACGTGGCACACACCAGTTGGCCTAGGAATATCCATCATCATAACTGCGCCAGGATCCATCGGCTATTTAAACCCTTCGGTCCCTTCGCGATTTCAATCCTGTTGCTGCTCTTTCATCTGAGAGTCGTGCTTCTCCCGCCCCAGTCCCTGTCTTCTCCCCTCACCATGTTCTCTACTCGTGGGGCTGTTCTTGAGGGAACCTTTAGGGTTTGGAGAAAGGTGAGGAGGAGAATGGCGGCCGGTGAGAATCTCCGTCGTGCCAAGGGGAGCTCAAGGAAGAATTCCTTCAACAACAGGGGTTTAATAACGGGGGCTGTCGGTGAAGCTATTCTGCCCACGAATCTCGAGGCAGCAAGGCGGGGTGATACCGGTCAAGAGGGCAGAATAGACGTCACAAGTCGTGACGGGATCCTTGACGCCGTCGGGGCCGAGAGACCAGAGGCGGTCTGCGTTGACGGTGGGGCAGTAGAACTTGTTGCGGGGACGGTGGAAGTAACGCATGCCGACCTTGCCGGAGCGTCTCGAGTGGCGGCTGTCGTGGTGCGTTCGGAGATGAGGCATATCTCTG
Source organism: Elaeis guineensis (assembly GCF_000442705.2). Classification (NCBI taxonomy): domain Eukaryota; kingdom Viridiplantae; phylum Streptophyta; class Magnoliopsida; order Arecales; family Arecaceae; genus Elaeis; species Elaeis guineensis. The sequence goes on from NC_026000.2 coordinate 58,023,025, forward strand.
GTGTCCTAACCGCTCCTGAAGTGGCTACGGTTCTTCTTGAAACAAGTCTTCGCTACTGCCGCCGTTACCCCCACCGCCTCCGGAGATCTATCCCACCCCTTTCCCGCTAAGGTTGGGACTTCGGGAACAGAATGAGGCAAGATGGGGCGAGAGCTGTTACACGCACTGGAGAATGTGACTGAGATGGATAGAGATGGAGTTCGTGGCTCGGAGCGGCCTCCGATTCATCCTGCCCGAACGTGCTCGCGATATTTGCGATGACTTGTATCTTCTTTTTTCCTGACCCATCGGGTCCTGTAACGTGTACTTCTATTAAACGAAAAAGTGGTTTCAGTACTTTATTTGCATCTTGTGTTAAATAGTTGTCTGCCGAACTTCTTCATTTTCCTTTCCTTCTCTTTGTCCGTGTTACGTCGTTCCCAGGTCGTCTGCGACCTTTTCAGTTCATGTGGGGTCGTCATTCGTCGAGCTTCTTTTCGGCTTTTATGTCGTTCGGAGATACCCACTTGTCAGGTTTACTTGGGTTTTTCTCTGCTGAAGTCGGAGCTAAGTTCGACTCCCTTGATAATCCGAACGGAGAAGCCCTCCGGAAGTTGGAGTGGCTCGATTCTCGTAAGAGTCAGGGAAAAGTTTTTCTGCAATAAAAGTCATAAGTGAAGTCCGGCTTCCGTAGAAGTCCGGGCGGAGTTGTCCTGTAGCTGATGTTGACGGCGGAGCCCGGCTCCCGTAGGAGTCCGGATGAAGTCTTTCTTGCGGCGGAACCCGGCTCCCGTAGGAGTTCGGGTGAAGTCTTCTTAGCGGTGGAACCCGGCTCCCGTAGGAGTCCGGGCAAAGTCTTCTTGGCGTAGGGACCCGGCTCCCATAGGAGTCCGGGTGAAGTCTTTTTTGCGGCGGAACCCGGCTCCCGTAGGAGTCCGGGCGAAGTCTTTTTTGCGGCGAAACCCGGCTCCCGTAGGAGTCCGGGCGAAGTCTTCTTGGCGTAGGGACCCGGCTCCCGTAGGAGTCCGGGCGAAGTCTTTTTTGCGGTGGAACCCGGCTCCCGTAGGAGTCCGGGCGAAGTCTTTTTTGCGGCAGAACCCGGCTCCCGTAGGAGTCCGGGCGAAGTCTTTTTTGCGGCGGAACCCGGCTCCCGTAGGAGTCCGGGCGAAGTCTTTCTGGCGTAGGGACCCTGCTCCCGTAGGAGTCGGGTCTTCCACTTTGCTCATGTCAGGACGAGGTTCTCCTCCTGTTCCTGACAGGGCTGTGGGGGCACATTAGGGCGTTGCGAGGCCTCTCCCCCCATCCGGTCTAAAAGAACCAGGCCTTCGACTTTGCTCAAGTTAGGGCGAGGTTCTCCTCCTATCCCTAACAGGGCTGTGGGGGCACATCTGGGCGTTGCAAGGCCTCTCCCCCCATCCGGTCTAAAAGAACCGGGCCTTCGACTTTGCTCAAGTTAGGGCGAGGTTCTCCTCCTGTCCCTAACAGGGCTGTGGGGGCACATATGGGCGTTGCAAGGCCTCTCCCCCCATCCGATCTAAAAGAACCGGGCCTTCGACTTTGCTCAAGTTAGGGCGAGGTTCTCCTCCTGTCCCTAACAGGGCTGTGGGGGCACATATGGGCGTTGCAAGGCCTCTCCCCCCATCCGATCTAAAAGAACCGGGCAACTTTTATAAGGTTGCCCTCTCGTTTTTGATGCCGTCTGCTTGAATCGTCCCAAGACAAATGGGCACATATTTTTCGATTAGGACGAAATTACTGGTAGTACATCCGTAAGTTTTTCGAGCTCCAAGGTCGCGGGAGGTCGGCTCCTCCGAGCTCCTTAAGATAATAAGTTCCAGGTCGGACTACTTCTTTGACCTTATAAGGTCCCTCCCAGTTTGGGGCGAGCTTCCCCTGGCCCTGTGGTTGTGAGACAGCAGCTCACCGGAGCACTAGATCCCCTGCTTTGAATGCCTTGTTCTTGACTCGGGCGTTGTAATATCGGGCAACTTTCTGTCGGTAGGCTGCCATACGAACCTGAGCAATCTCCCACCTTTCTTCCAGTAGGTCGAGGTTGGCTCTGAGATTTTGCGCATTTTGGGGTTCGTCGAATGCCACGACTCGTGCTGACGGGAGTTTAAGCTCGATCGGGATGATGACTTCCGTACCAAAGGCTAAAGCAAAGGGAGTCTCTCCTGTAGGCAACCTCTGGGTGGTCCGATAAGCCCATAGCACATGATAAAGTTCGTCCGCCCAAGTTCCTTTTACTTTTTCGAGCCTGGTCTTAATCCCCTACAAAAGGGTTCTGTTTGTTACCTCGACTTCGCCGTTCGCCTGGGGATGGGCCACTGATGTGAATTTACAGGAGATGTTTAGGTCTTCACAGAATTCAGCAAATCTGGCCCCCGCGAATTGCCGCCCATTATCAGTGATGAGGGTTCTAGGCAAACCGAACCTGCACATGATCGATTTCCAGACGAAATCTTGCACTTTCGCTTCTGTGATTTTGGCTAGCGGCTCGGCCTCAACCCATTTGGTGAAGTAGTCGATTGCTACGAGGAGGAATTTCCTTTGACCAGACGCCATGGGAAAGGGGCCAAAAATATCCATCCTCCACTGCACAAAAGGCCATGGGGCACTCAAGGGTGTAAGCTCGGTGGCAGGTTGTCTCTGGACGTTGGCGTATCTCTGGCATCGATCACACTTTTTGACATATTCGATTGATTCACGATGCATTGTTGGCCAGTAATACCCTTGGCGGAGTAGCTTGTGGGATAGAGACCTGGCACCCAAATGGCTTTCGCAAGCTCCCTCGTGTACTTCCCATAAAGCGTAGTCAGCTTCTGAGGGTCGGAGGCATCTCAAGAGAGGCAAGGAGTACGATCTTTTGTACAATTTGCCCTCATAAAGGATGTACCGGGAGGCTTGATTTCGAAGTTTCCAGGCTTCTTTCGTGTCCTGGGGGAGAATCCCGTCTCTAAGATAGGTTATTAGCGGGTCGACCCAGCTGGGCTCGTGGTCGATCTCCAATACGAGTCGCGGTTCTTCCGTGCTCGGATGTTTTAAAACTTCAAAGAGGACACCTTTTGGCAATTCAGCCGGAGCCGATGTTGCCAGTTTGGAGAGAAGATCGGCTCTGGTGTTCTCCGACCTTGGAATTTGCCTGATGTCGAAATTGCCAAAGGCAGGGACGAACTCCTTCACCTTCTCAAGATATTTGGCCATACTGTCCTCCCGCGCTTCAAAGCTCCCGCTGACCTGCCCCACCACAAGTTGGGAATCGCTGTGCACCCGGAGCTGACCTATTCCGAGCTCCCTGGCGATCCTCAATCCTGCGATCAGAGCTTCATACTCCGCTCCATTGTTTGTTGCGGGGAATTCGAAATGCAGAGCGTACTCCGCAACGACTCCCTCCGGGCTGGTCAAGATCAGGCCTGCACCCGTGCCTGCCATGTTGGACGATCCATCCACATGGAGGGTCCAAAAGCTATCGGAGGAACTGGCTTCTTCGTCGGGGGAGTTCGGTTGAGTCCTCAAGTCATCAATTTTGTTTTGCTCAGGTTCGGCCTCCTCGGGGATGGTGCATTCTACTATGAAATCCGCCAACACTTGGGCTTTTATCGCCGGTCTAGGTTTGTAGTTGATGTCGAACTCTGTAAGCTCGATGGCCCATTTCGCCATTCTCCCGGAGATATCAGCTCGGTGCAAAACTGCCTTGATCGGTTGGTCGGTGAGTAACGTCACCGTGTGCCCTTGAAAGTAAGGCCGGAGTCTCCGAGCTGCAATCAACAAGGCGTAGGTCAGTTTTTCTAATTTAGTATACCTGGTCTCGGCGTCCCTCAATACGCGACTAATGTAGTAGATCGATCGCTGGACTTTCATTTCCTCTTTAACAAGGACAGCTGCAAGGGCTGTGGGAGAGACTGCCAGGTACAAAAATAATTCCTCCTTGGGCTCGGGCTTCGCCAGCAGTGGGGGCGAGCTAAGGTAGCTTTTTAATTCTTTGAATGCCTGTTGGCATTCAGAGGTCCAACAGAAGTCCTTCGGCTGCTTAAGGGTTTGAAAGAAGGGCAGACATCGTTCGGCCGACCTCGCGACAAAGCGATTAAGAGCCGCGACTCTTCCCGTGAGGCATTGAACCTCTTTGATCGACCTTGGGGCAGTCATATTTTGGATGGCACAAATTTTCTCCGGATTGGCCTCGATCCCGCGCCCCGACACCATGAAGCCTAGGAACTTTCCTGAGGTTACCCCAAAGGCACATTTGGTGGGTTCAGCTTCATTCTATACTCCCGAAGAGCGCCAAAGGTTTCCTCGAGGTCGGCGACATGATTTCTGGAAGACCTGCTTTTCACGAGCATATCGTCCACATACACCTCCATATTCCGACCGATCTGCTCCTTGAAGATTTTGTTCACCAGTCGTTGATAGGTTGCGCCCGCGTTCTTGAGGCCGAACGGCATAACCTTGTAGCAGTAAAGGCCGCGATTAGTGATGAAAGCAGTCTTTTCTTCATCTTCCGATGCCATTCTAATCTGGTTATAGCCGGAGAATACGTCCATGAAAGTGAGAAGTTCATGGCCCGAGGTAGCGTCCACCAGTTGGTCGATCCTGGGGAGGGGGTAGCTGTCCTTTGGGCAAGCTTTGTTCAGCTTTTTGAAGTCGATACACATCCTCCATTTGCCGTTTGCTTTCTTGACCAAGACCACATTGGAGATCCACTCGGGATAATTGACCTCCCTGATGAATCCGGCCTTGAGAAGTTTATCCACTTCCTCGGCTATTGCCTTCTGCCGCTCCGGGGCATGACTCCGGATTTTTTCTTTTGTTGGCCGATGTTTAGGGTCGACCGCCAGATGATGTTCCATGACTTCTGTGTCAATCCCTGGCATATCCGTCGGGACCCATGCGAAAATGTCCGCATTCCTTCGGAGAAAATCCACGAGATGCATCCGCACCTCCTCCTCCAGGTTGGAGCCAATTAACACCACATGCTCCGCATTCCCATCATTCAAAGGAATTGGTATTAGGTCCTCGATCGGACCGCCCCTCTCATAGGTCATCGCGTGCATCCAACCCGTCGACTGGACAGAGGTCCGCTTGATCGCTTCTTTGCAGGGCAATATTGTAGCAGTGCCTGGCCAGCGCTTGGTCTCCCCGAACTTCTCCAATCCCCTTGTCAGTGGGGAACTTCAACTTCAAATGGTAGGTTGAAACAACGGCTCTGAGGGCATTGAGGCCGGGTCGGCCAAGAATTGCATTGTAGGCAGATGGCGCCTTTACCACCAGGAAATTCACCAGGGCTCTGGACTGCCTTGGATGTTGACCCACGGTCACAGTTAGAGCTATCATTCCTTCCGTCGGAACGGCATCACCAGTAAACCCTATCAAGGGGGAGCACATCGGCCTTAGATGACCGCCAAGAGTGGCCATTCTCGAAAAGGCACTGTAGAATAAGATGTCGGCCGAACTTCCGTTGTCGACGAGAATGCGACGGACGTCATAATTTGCTATGTTCAAAGAAACTACGACCACGTCGTTATGAGGGAATTGGACTCCCTGGGCATCTTCTTCAGTGAAGGCTATGGGCTCTTCAACTTTTTGCCGCTTGAGGGGTGCAGCTGATGTGCTGATTGCCTCCTACCGGGATTCCCCCGAGATGACGTTGACGGAATTCAGCGAAGACTGGTCATTCGGCCACCCTTTACCAGCAACCATAGCCGGAGGTAGTTGTGCAGAAACCTCGCGAGAGGGCATCGGATGGGGAAAAGAGGATTGGATGTCGGAAAAGATGGCCGAAAGCGGGTCCGTTGAGCGCTCCTTCAAGAACAAGGGTGCTGCGAAGACACGCGCAGCCCTTCCTCTAGCGTCAATCCTGTTGGTGCAAAAATCCGCTTGCGTCGGAGAAGCTGGAGTCGGGGAAGCCGCGGTCGCCGCCGGGACCTGCAAGGGAAGTCTAAACCGGAGGTGGGGTTGCTCCGACAAGACCCTCCGATGCTCAAGTCAGTTTTCTACCTCAACAAGAATGGAGTGCTCGAACGGAGAATTTAGCAGAGTTTTGAGGTAAGGTAAAAGGAGCTTAAAGAATAACATATCTGGGTCTCCCTTTTATAGGCAGAGGAGGCAAAGGATTGATGGCGACATTTGTAACCGCCTGGCAGCGGGCCGCCCATGGTCAGGGGAATTGATTGTGAAAGGTAGTGGGGTAGACCCGTGGCTATCGCCATAGCCTGCCACGTAGGGCCTGTTGTAGGTAGTGGGGCGGCGTCCGTTGCCGCTAGTTGTCAGCAAGTAGTGGGATCATGCAGCACCTGCCATAGGGAGTGGAGCAGAATCGTGGCCATTGATACAGCCTGTCAGAGAGTAGTGGGTCCATCGTAGGGGGTGGTGGAGCCGCATGGAATCTGCCACAGGAAGTGGAACAGGTCCATGGCTGTTATTGTTATCTGCCAAGGGATGCGGATCTGTTGATCAAGGCTCGGTAGTGGTCGGAGTTCGGCCTTTGCAGGAGTCCGGGAGGAGTCCCCCCTTTGGTTGAGGTCGTGGGTGGAGTCCGGCTCCAGTAGCCGATACTGAGGTCGGAGACTGAGGTCGGAGCTTGGCTCTCGTAGGAGTCCGGGTGGAACCCTCTCGGAGCCGGAGTTGCAGGAGGAGCCCGGCTCCCGTAGGAGTTCGGGCGAGCCGTTTCGCTGTCGATGGCGGAGCCCGACTCCCGTAGGAGTCCGGCGGAGCCGTTCTGCTGTCGATGGAGGAGTCCGACTCCCGTAGGAGTCCGGGCGGAGCCGTTCTGCTGTCGATGGAGGAGCCCGGCTCCCGTAGGAGTCCGGGCGGAGCCGTTCTGCTGAGGATGGAAGAGCCCGACTCCCGTAGGAGTCCGAGCGGAGCCGTTCTGCTGAGGATGGAGGAGCCCGGCTCCCGTAGGAGTCCGGGCGGAGCCGTTCTGCTGAGGATGGAGGAGCCCGACTCTCGTAGGAGTCCGGGCGGAGCCGTTCTGCTGTCGATGGAGGAGCCCGGCTCCCGTAGGAGTCCGGGCGGAGCGTCTGCGAGGAGGGGAGCCCGGCTCCCGTAGGAGTCCGGGCGGAGCCGTTCTGCTGAGGATGGAGGAGCCCGGCTCCCGTAGGAGTCCGGCGGAGCCGTTCTGCTGTCGATGGAGGAGCCCAGCTCCCGTAGGAGTCCAGGCGGAGCCGTTCTGCTGTCGATGGAGGAGCCCGGCTCCCGTAGGAGTTCGGACGGAGCCGTTCTGCTGAGGATGGAGGAGCCCGGCTCCCGTAGGAGTCCGGGCGGAGCCGTTCTGCTGTCGATGGAGGAGCCCGACTCCCGTAGGAGTCTGGGCGAAGCCGTTCTGCTGAGGATGGAGGAGCCCGGCTCCCGTAGGAGTCCGGGCGGAGCCGTTCTGCTGTCGATGGAGGAGCCCGACTCCCGTAGAGTCCGGGCGGAGCCGTTCTGCTGAGGATGGAGGAGCCCGGCTCCCGTAGGAGTCCGGGCGGAGCCGTTCTGCTGAGGATTTCGGCTGCGGGTGTTTTATACCCAACATATATATTTCAAACTTTATCAAATAAATATTAATCATATATTTTTTAAATGGATATATTGTTGAGGAGGTGTATGTTAAACAACAATCCAATTTGAAAATCATGCATTTCTAAATCATATTTTTAAACTAAATAAGGCTCTTCTTAATTTTGATGAAACTTTTGCTCCTATTGTTAGATTGAAAGCTATTAGATTACTACTTGCATTGGTATGCTACATGAATTTCAAATTTTATCAAATAGATATTAAAAATATATTTTTAAATAGATATATTGTTGAGGAGGTGGATGTTGAACAACAATCTAATTTAAAAATCATACTTTTTTAAATCATATTTTTAAACTAAATAAGATATTATATAGATTAAAATAAGCATCTCATGCATGGTATGAAAGATTACGTAATAAATTTCTGCTTCAAAATAATTTTATAAGAGAAAATATAGACACTACTTTATTTTTTAAAAAAAAATAATAACTTATTAGTAGTATAAATTTATGTAGATGACATTATATTCGGTGCTACTAATGAATTTTTTTATCAAGAATTTGCAAGTTAATGCAGAAGTTTGAGATAAGCTTAATAGGAGAGCTAAACTTTTTTTTTGGACTCTAAATCAAATAAACTAAAGAAAAAATCTTCATCAAGCAAACCAAATACACCAAAGAAATACTCAAAATATTTGGCATGAAAAATAATAGACAAATTGGAACACGATTGAGTCCCTTTTCTAAGCTTAACAAGGATAAAAATGGTAAGAGTATCGATGCTAAACTTCATCAAGGTATGTTTGGATCTTTATTTTATTACGTTATGGCAAGTAGATCTAATATAATATTTAGTGTATTTATGTATGTCATATCAGTCTAATCCTAAAGAATCTTATTTATTTATTATTAAAATGATACTTAGATATCTAGTTGGTACATTGATGTTGGTTTATATTCTAAACATTCTTCTACAGAATTAATTGGATATTCTAATACTAATTTTGCTGGTTATAAACTATATAAAAAAATACTATTAAAATTTATCAATTTTTAGGGGTTAACTTAATCTCTTGATTTAGTAAAAGCAAAATTCGATAGTATTATCAACAATTGAAGCTGAATATATTGCAGTCAAAAGTTGTTGTATACAAATCTTATAGATTAAGCAACAACTAAAGGATTATGATATCAAACTAAACGAAATTTTCATAAGATGTGATAATACACTAATGCTATAAACTAATCATTTTTTATATTTTTTGGCCTTACTTTAAGATATGTGTGGCTGGGTTGGATATCACATTTTGCCCCTTAAAAAAAATTCATCCTTGAAATTTTTCTTATTCAAATCTTCAAAATTTAAAGTTACTTCTAACTCAAGTCAATTCCAAAAATAACACTTTTATCATAATATGCTTTTACTAGACACTTTGATTCAAATCCATCAATGCACTCATGTCAAATCTAAGTTTCTAAGTTATTATCCCCAATGTCCCTAGTGTATACCTACCTACACTCATTATATATCTGATTCTATATATCATAATTCATCAACTTATACTCTAATACTATATGAATTATCATGCCTCTGATTCGAGATCGTGAACAATAAATTATGACAATCATCGTATACTTATAAAGAACTCTCTCCACAAACATACAAGATATCTCATCATGATATCATAAAGTAATAATAAAAAAATTTTTAAATAATTAATGTTTAATTTTAATTCAAAAAACTAAATCAAATATCTTATAAAATAATATTTCATAGTTTTTCATCAACTGCAATAAATCTTAATCAAAAATAGATACATTAAATTCTGCTTCTAGTTCACTCTCCCATATTGAAGCTCCAAGTCAAATTAGTCCTTTGAATCTATAAAAATAGTAAAATATAGAGTAATTAGCTATACAGTTTAGTAAGCAATGTATACTTTATCTAGATAAAATCAATAATAATAATATATTAAAAATAAGTATGGAAAGTGCATCAATTCAAATATACAATATTAATCAAAATAAGATTCATATAAATTTATTTTTATTCATAAATCAATTTCTTTCATAACATTATGTTCATCTTAACAGTTATGAACTAAATCAAAGTGCCACTGCATCACTCCCAATGGTAATGTATTAAAGTACCATCAGACAAACTCCACTTGTAAGATATCAAAATACCAGCATACAATCTCCACTGACGGGATATCCAAGTAACAATGGCAACCCCCACTAACAAGGTATCAAAAAAGCAGTGCATATTCCTACTGGTAAGATATCAAAATACCAACACACAACCCTCGCTAGTAGAGTTTGAAATATCAATAAACAATCTCCACTAGCAGGATATCGAAATATCAACACATAACCCCCACCAATAGGATTCAATATATAGTCAGGCTGCGAGTCAAAATCTATCTCAAATTAAAATACTATTTTATATTTTAATTTGAAAAGTTCATAAATCTTACGATATCAAAATCAATCGGACAATCCATATCAAATTCAAAATATTCGATCATAAATCATTTAATATTTCATAAAAGAGCATATTTTTTAACTCAAAATATCATGCATTAGATTCATAAATCATTCATAATTCAATATAAAAAATATTTTATAATTCATCGATAAATCTAAAAAAAATGAAGCATTATTTATGTCATATATACTCCAACAAATCCACATAATTCTAGATATTTCTTTTCAAAATCTTTAGTTCATAGATCATCTCACAGTATCCCACTAACAGACATCTACAACCTATATAGGATTAATCCAATAATTAGAAAGGATATGAATAATTAAAAAAGATATGATTGATAGGTAGCCACATCCAATGTGTGGAGAAATTCAGTGCAGGGGTAAAATGATAATTTTAAAAGTTTTTTAAAATTATGATTTTATAGCAAAAAATATTAATTAATATAATTAATTAACATAAATTTATCCTACACTAGATCTAAATATGATATATAGCATGCATTCATTTAAATTTGAATTTCAAATTCAAACAGTAAACACTTTACTGTAATGTGTTCAGAACACAATACCTTTGTGCGGGTAGTAGATCATCGCAATCTGATCACCGTCGGGAGAGTCTGATCATCATGATGCAGTCACACAGCGTGTCTGACCTCTATGGATCATCCACATGAAGCTCCCGATCTGATCGACCCCTCACGAGTGCTAGCTCGTTGTAGAGCCCTTTTGACGTCCGATGTTGATCGAACTTCTTCGATCGATGTCTGTCGATTCTTCGGACATTCTGAATCATCAACAGATGTGCTTGAGAGGATGTTGAAGATCTTTCTGAGATTTTATGAGCTCACGACACTCGTAGCTCACTTTCTCACTTTCTGAACCCCAGGCTAAAACTCTAGGGTACTCACCGAAAATCTTGCACTCATTTTTTTTTTTTCTTTCTTTTTCTCTTGGAAGGATATGGACTTTCTTCTCACGCACAAGACTTCTCACACCCCAAAATTTTTCTCCAAAAATCTTCTTCTTGCATGCCCCACTCTTCTCCTCCTTTTATAACCATGTCAAACATCTTATCCAAAAGAAAGGATAAAGATGAGCAATTACACATTTGAATTCAAATCAAATTTTGAATTCAAATGGACACCAACTCATCCCTTATCCACTAAAGGCGTGAGGCATGGCTTAAATTGTGCATAGAGTGATTTTATGAGAAACTTTTTCTCATGTAATAAATGGGGCGTAAAAAAGGGATAAGGTGCAAACATTGATTGCCCATTCAAATTCAAACTTTATTTTGAATTTGAATGGCCAACCAATCATTCTTATCCATTCATATGGCATATTAAAGTGGGGCGTGGAGAGGGCTTGGCATGAGGAAATAATTCATGAGAAGTTTCTTCTCATGAATTCAAATGGGTGCAATGGAAGTGAGGTGGCGCATGGAGATTGGGTCAAGGTGGTTTAATTATTTAAACCAACCTAATTGAACCAAATAAGTTAGGTCCAATTAGACTAATTTAAATTCAACTAAATTAGGCTTAATTAGGCTCAATAAAATCCTAATCAAATCAGGAATTAATTAAGCCCAACCCCTGATCAAATCAGGGACCAAACTATCTCGACGATTAGGTCAACTCTTAACCTAATCGGGTCAAACCCAACTAAATCCAATTCAATTGGACTTGATCTAAAAATAATTACTCAATCAAATTGAGTTAATTAGTGATCAAATCACTAATTAAACCTCTCATAAAAACTGAGTCCAAATCTGATGGGCAATCGGGCATCAGAATTCATCGATATGTAACCCTGATCGAAAAGTCCCAACCAGTAGGACTCATGACCCCGGTACCCATAATGTGTGGAACTCGTGATCAGAGAATTCTGATTCTCGATCACTGAGTTCCAAACATGAAAAATTCTACACCAGCCATCAGATCAGATAGGAACCTCTAATGTGTGTGACCCCGCAAGTTCGAATCTAAGCTGGTAGCACAGGAACCAATTTCTGTACTAATCGAAGTGACCATCTAGTAATGGTATCCGATGTTCGGATAGGTCGAATAGTCACAATCGCAACACTCAGAACCTATATGAAAATGGTTACTGTATAAATCATCCTTTTGACCCCTGTGTTTAGGATGACTCAGGGTTAAACTGTCAACCCTGATCAGATCATCCGAATCGTGCTCAACTCAAACAGTCCTGTGACTCCTCACAAGGACTACCCTGACCAAGATTTTGCTAAATTGAAACACGACTGTACACAGCTCCTAAACTGGAGTGGTCAATCCCATCTTGACACACGCACTGACAAGTCAAGTACTTGACTACACCCAGCAGCCTTCTGTCACTGAATTAAAAATTTAGGTAGTCCAGTGCCTAAGTGCAGTGAGTTGCTTGCAAGTCACCGTGGCGGTCTCAGGTCGGAGGGATATTTATACCCATATTCCATCGGAGCAAATCTTGATAGCAGAAATAGCTTCGAAGTCGGTCACATTCAGTGCAGATGTACCCTTACATCTCACCTGTATGCCATACCAGTGTCTCAACATTCATTGGTTAAGAGGACAACCAACCTATATGGCACACAATGACCTATGCTTGATAAACATTGTCGTCCTTGGTAACAACGTATCATTTGGTCGCAAACAGATTTAAAGACTAAATGATAAATCCTCCTTTGTCGAGTCTAAATAGTCCTAAGGACTTCACCACAATATAAGAGTTCATTAGAAGATGAAACATTTTGTGATGAAAAACATCAAAATAATTTTTATTAATTCATAATTCATGTACATATACAAAAATAAGCACAACCGTCAACAGACTGACGATTGACTTTGGGATACTATTCCCAACAATCTCCCACTTGGCCTAAAGCCAATCGGTGCAGTATCTAATACCCATCTTCGACTTGTAGTTGTCGAACTCCTTCACCACAATGGCTTTAGTGAATGGGTCAGCCAGGTTCTCTTTTTCGTCGATCTTCTGAAGATCGACGTCACCTCGAGCCATAATTTTTCGGATGAGATGGTAGCGGCGTAGAATATGCTTCGTCCGTTGGTGTGCCTTTGGTTCCTTCGCCTGAGCAATGGCTCCAGAGCTGTCACAATAGAGCAAAACTAGACCAACAAGGGAGGGTGCTACTTCGAGCTCGGTGATGAATTTTCTCAGCCACACCGCTTCTTTGGCAGCATCTGATGCAGCGACATACTCTGCCTCACAAACTGAATCAGCCACTGTGTGCTGCTTGGATCTTTTCCAGCAGATAGCCCCACCATTAAGGGTAAAAATAAATCCCGACACATTTTTGTTGTCATCGTGATTAGACTGGAAATTAGAGTCTGTAAACCCTATAAGTCTCAAGTCTGATTCACCATAAACAAGCTACTGGTCCTTAGTATTTCTTAAATACTTCAAGATGGTTTTAACAATCTTCCAGTGATTCTCTCCTGGATCAGATTGGTATCTACTCACTACCCCTAGTGAATATTCCACATCTGGTCGTGTACATGTCATGACGTACATGATAGATCCCACTGCCGAAGCATATGGAATCCTACCCATACGCTCTCTCTCTTGAGGTGTTATCGGACAATCCCTCTTTGAGAGAGAAATTCTATGACCGATGAGAAGATAGCCTTTCTTGAAATTCTCTATGCTGAACCTCTTCAGCATAGTATCAATGTACGTGGACTAAGATAAATCAAGCAACCTTTTAGATCTATCCTTATAGATCCTCATCCCTAGGATGTAGGAAGCTTCTCCCAGATCCTTCATGGAGAACTGTGACGACAGCCAAATCTTTATTCCCTGTAATGCAGGGATATCATTTTCGATTAAGAGAATGTCATCCACATACAATACAAGAAATACTACTACTGGACCATTAGCCCACTTATAAATGCAGGGCTCTTCTCTGTTCTTAACGAAACCATACGTCTTGATCGTTTTATCAAAATGTATGTTCTAACTCCGTGATGCCTGCTTAAGTCCATAAATGGACCTCTGTAGCCTGCACACCTTAGACTCATCTATGGACGTGAATCCTTCAGATTGTATCATATACACCTCTTCGTCCAGCTCTCCATTTAGGAAAGCTATCTTTACATCCATCTGTCAGATTTCATAGTCCAGATGGGCAGCTATCGCAAACATAATCCGAATGGATTTGAGCATTGCCATAGGAGAAAATATCTCATCATAATCTATACCATAACGTTGACGATATCCCTTGGCAACCAGATGGGCTTTATAGGTTTCCACATTTCCGTCTGTGCCCCTCTTCCTCTTGAAGACCCACTTACACCCTATGGATTTTACTCCTTCGGATGGATCAATCAATGTCCACACATCGTTGACCTTCATGGACTCCATTTCGGATTTCATGGCCTCTAGCCATTTCTCAGAGTCGGGTCTTTGCATTACATCCATGTAGGTGATTAGATCCTCATCATTTTCATCAAGTTCGATAGGATCGTCATCCCAGATCAAGAAACCATAGTATCTGTCCAGTTGACGTGGTACTCTACCAGATCGCCTTAAGGGTGCTTGAACAATGGGCTCCGGATCTAATCTAATCAAATCCGGTTCAGGTTCAGCAACTTGTGTCGGTTTTTCCACCTGTCGAACTTCGTCAAGTTTGACCTTGAGGCAACAGTCCCTTCACCAAAGAACTCCTTTTTCAAAAAGATTGCCTTAAGGCTGACAAACACTTTTTGCTCATCAGCTAAGTAGAAGTAATACCCTTTGGTCTCTTTTAGGTACCCTATAAAATTACACTTGTCAGACCTAGGTCCAAGCTTGTCCATAATTAAATGTTTAACATAACTCGGGCACCCCCAAATCCTAAGGTGCGAGAGTACTGGCTTACGTCCTATCCATATCTCATATGGCATTTTGGTTACAGACTTACTCGAAACTCTATTTAGAAGGTAACAAACCGATTCGAGTGCATATCCCCAGAGAGAGATCGACAGACCAGCAAACCCCATCATGGATTGAACCATGTCCAACAAGGTCTGATTCCTCCTTTCAGATACACCATTATGTTGTGGTGTTCCAAGAGGGTCCACTGAGAGAGAATCCCATTCTCCCCAAGATATGTCAGAAAATTATTGGAAAGGTATTCACTTCCTCGATCAGATCGAAGAGTTTTAATACACTTTTCAGTTTATTTTTCTACCTCATTTCGGAATAGTTTGAACATTTCAAACGACTCCGACATATGCTTCATTAAATACACATACCCATACCTCGATAGGTCATCTGTGAAGGTTAGAAGTAGAAATATCCACCTCTTGCACTTGAGCTCATGGGTCCACATACATCAGAATGTACCAGAGCCAAGAGTTCACTAGCTCGCTCACCTTTTCCAGTAAAAGGTGACTTGGTCATTTTACCAAGAAGACAGGACTCACAGGTTGGAAGTGATTCACAATCACCTACTTCAAGAATTCCTTCTTGAGCCAACCTGTTTATCCTATTCTTATTGATATAACCTAGCCTACAGTACCAAAGGTAGACTTCTGACACATTATCTATTCTAGGACGTTTACCAGAGGTTTGAACCACATTAACAGGTTGTGATAGAAAGTAAATTCTATTATTAAGTTGTCCAACAAACATTGTAACACCATTCAAAATGATATTGCAAATATTTTTTTTATTAAAAATTGAAACCATTCATGGCCAAAAGGCCTACAGAAATAATATTTAATAAAAAGCTTGGACAATAGTGACATTCACTCAGAATTACGTGTCGAGAATTGATTACAAGGTTCATGATTTCTAATGCTAGAACTGAAACTTTGCTTCCATCTCCAACGTTCAGGAACCTCTCGCCTTCATCAATCTCCTACTGACCTGCAAACCCTGCATTGAATTGCAAATATGATAAGGGCTTCCGTATCCAATACCCAGGCAGTAGTATCACAAATAAAAAAGTTGCAAGGTGTTATCATATAAGTACCTTGCTTCTTCTTTGGCCTGTTCGGGTCCAGGGAGGCAATGTATAGAGGACAGTTCCTCTTTCAGTACCCTGCTTCTTACAAAAAAAAGCACTCCGCCTGGCTCTGATCAGGCTTGCGCTTCTTGGTCTGACCCTGTGCAGACATCCCAGCATGCAGCTGCACCTTCTTATTCTTCTTCTTCTTCTTCTTCTTCTTCCCTTTCTTAAAGGGTTGACGACCAGAAGAAAACCCTCCCACAACATTCATCGACTCCTTATGGAGCTGGTGATCCTTCTCAAAGTTCTGCAGCAACCCCAACAACCGTGGTAGTTCACTGCAGCCTTTGTCATCCGAAAATGAGTAAGGAAGGGGAGGAAGGACTTGGGCAATGAATTAAGGATCGCATCCTTACCGAGCTGCTCGTGCAGGAAAGCCCAGTTTACTTAGGCGCTCAATCATTTCGATCATGTACAGTACATGATCAGTGACTGAGGCTCCATCCCTCATCCGAGCATTGAAAATGGCACAACTAGTTTTGTGCCTTTCATCGTCAGGCGTGCCAAAGGAGTCGTTCAACATTTGAAGCATCTCCTGTGGCTGGGCGTTCTCGAACCTGCGGCTGAACTCATCATTCATTGCCGCAGCATAATGCACCGAACGGTGGTGCGGTCATTGAGCCACTTCTGATAAGTGTCTCGGACCGTCCCTCTAACGTTCGGGGCTGGCTCCTCAGGTGCCGGATCCGTTACTACATAAAGGATCCGCTCATGCTCAAGGATGATTTTTAATTTTCGATACCAGCTATCGAAATTAGGTCCCATGAGCTTGTCATTATCTAATAATGACCGGAGGGACAGGGTAGTGGCCATAGCTGCATAAAGAAAATCAGACCTCTATTAGTACATAAATTATAAATACTAAAGACTTGGACTTTAGTCTAAAGTTTCTCCCAGTATTTTTACGAACTGGTAGCCTCAACCTCCAATTCGAGGAATTACTTTAATTCCTTAGTGGGTACTAGAATCCACACAGACTACACACGAGCCCAACTTTGGTTGGTCAACCATGTGCATCTATGGGTAGGTTCATAACCAGTTGTTTCTCTAAACAACTTCTAGTAATTGATTTTGCCCCAGAACCTAATCAGTAGGCTTTA
>NC_026000.2:58040202-58113777 GCF_000442705.2 Elaeis guineensis
GGAGGAGCCCGACTCCCGTAGGAGTCCGGGCGGAGCCGTTCTGCTGTCGATGGAGGAGCCCGGCTCCCGTAGGAGTCCGGGCGGAGCCGTTCTGCTGAGGATGGAGGAGCCCGGCTCCCGTAGGAGTCCGAGCGGAGCCGTTCTGCTGTCGATGGAGGAGCCCAGCTCCCGTAGGAGTCCAGGCGGAGCCGTTCTGCTGTCGATGGAGGAGCCCGGCTCCCGTAGGAGTTCGGACGGAGCCGTTCTGCTGAGGATGGAGGAGCCCGGCTCCCGTAGGAGTCCGGGCGGAGCCGTTCTGCTGTCGATGGAGGAGCCCGGCTCCCGTAGGAGTCTGGGCGAAGCCGTTCTGCTGAGGATGGAGGAGCCCGGCTCCCGTAGGAGTCCGGGCGGAGCCGTTCTGCTGTCGATGGAGGAGCCCGACTCCCGTAGGAGTCCGGGCGGAGCCGTTCTGCTGAGGATGGAGGAGCCCGGCTCCCGTAGGAGTCCGGGCGGAGCCGTTCTGCTGAGGATTTCGGCTGCGGGTGTTTTATACCCAACATATATATTTCAAACTTTATCAAATAAATATTAATCATATATTTTTTAAATGGATATATTGTTGAGGAGGTGTATGTTAAACAACAATCCAATTTGAAAATCATGCATTTCTAAATCATATTTTTAAACTAAATAAGGCTCTTCTTAATTTTGATGAAACTTTTGCTCCTATTGTTAGATTGAAAGCTATTAGATTACTACTTGCATTGGTATGCTACATGAATTTCAAATTTTATCAAATAGATATTAAAAATATATTTTTAAATAGATATATTGTTGAGGAGGTGGATGTTGAACAACAATCTAATTTAAAAATCATACTTTTTTAAATCATATTTTTAAACTAAATAAGATATTATATAGATTAAAATAAGCATCTCATGCATGGTATGAAAGATTACGTAATAAATTTCTTCTTCAAAATAATTTTATAAGAGAAAATATAGACACTACTTTATTTTTTAAAAAAAAATAATAACTTATTAGTAGTATAAATTTATGTAGATGACATTATATTCGGTGCTACTAATGAATTTTTTTATCAAGAATTTGCAAGTTAATGCAGAAGTTTGAGATAAGCTTAATAGGAGAGCTAAACTTTTTTTTTGGACTCTAAATCAAATAAACTAAAGAAAAAATCTTCATCAAGCAAACCAAATACACCAAAGAAATACTCAAAATATTTGGCATGAAAAATAATAGACAAATTGGAACACGATTGAGTCCCTTTTCTAAGCTTAACAAGGATAAAAATGGTAAGAGTATCGATGCTAAACTTCATCAAGGTATGTTTGGATCTTTATTTTATTACGTTATGGCAAGTAGATCTAATATAATATTTAGAGTATTTATGTATGTCATATCAGTCTAATCCTAAAGAATCTTATTTATTTATTATTAAAATGATACTTAGATATCTAGTTGGTACATTGATGTTGGTTTATATTCTAAACATTCTTCTACAGAATTAATTGGATATTCTAATACTAATTTTGCTGGTTATAAACTATATAAAAAAATACTATTAAAATTTATCAATTTTTAGGGGTTAACTTAATCTCTTGATTTAGTAAAAGCAAAATTCGATAGTATTATCAACAATTGAAGCTGAATATATTGCAGTCAAAAGTTGTTGTATACAAATCTTATAGATTAAGCAACAACTAAAGGATTATGATATCAAACTAAACGAAATTTTCATAAGATGTGATAATACACTAATGCTATAAACTAATCATTTTTTATATTTTTTGGCCTTACTTTAAGATATGTGTGGCTGGGTTGGATATCACATTTTGCCCCTTAAAAAAAATTCATCCTTGAAATTTTTCTTATTCAAATCTTCAAAATTTAAAGTTACTTCTAACTCAAGTCAATTCCAAAAATAACACTTTTATCATAATATGCTTTTACTAGACACTTTGATTCAAATCCATCAATGCACTCATGTCAAATCTAAGTTTCTAAGTTATTATCCCCAATGTCCCTAGTGTATACCTACCTACACTCATTATATATCTGATTCTATATATCATAATTCATCAACTTATACTCTAATACTATATGAATTATCATGCCTCTGATTCGAGATCGTGAACAATAAATTATGACAATCATCGTATACTTATAAAGAACTCTCTCCACAAACATACAAGATATCTCATCATGATATCATAAAGTAATAATAAAAAAAATTTTAAATAATTAATGTTTAATTTTAATTCAAAAAACTAAATCAAATATCTTATAAAATAATATTTCATAGTTTTTCATCAACTGCAATAAATCTTAATCAAAAATAGATACATTAAATTCTGCTTCTAGTTCACTCTCCCATATTGAAGCTCCAAGTCAAATTAGTCCTTTGAATCTATAAAAATAGTAAAATATAGAGTAATTAGCTATACAGTTTAGTAAGCAATGTATACTTTATCTAGATAAAATCAATAATAATAATATATTAAAAATAAGTATGGAAAGTGCATCAATTCAAATATACAATATTAATCAAAATAAGATTCATATAAATTTATTTTTATTCATAAATCAATTTCTTTCATAACATTATGTTCATCTTAACAGTTATGAACTAAATCAAAGTGCCACTGCATCACTCCCAATGGTAATGTATTAAAGTACCATCAGACAAACTCCACTTGTAAGATATCAAAATACCAGCATACAATCTCCACTGACGGGATATCCAAGTAACAATGGCAACCCCCACTAACAAGGTATCAAAAAAGCAGTGCATATTCCTACTGGTAAGATATCAAAATACCAACACACAACCCTCGCTAGTAGAGTTTGAAATATCAATAAACAATCTCCACTAGCAGGATATCGAAATATCAACACATAACCCCCACCAATAGGATTCAATATATAGTCAGGCTGCGAGTCAAAATCTATCTCAAATTAAAATACTATTTTATATTTTAATTTGAAAAGTTCATAAATCTTACGATATCAAAATCAATCGGACAATCCATATCAAATTCAAAATATTCGATCATAAATCATTTAATATTTCATAAAAGAGCATATTTTTTAACTCAAAATATCATGCATTAGATTCATAAATCATTCATAATTCAATATAAAAAATATTTTATAATTCATCGATAAATCTAAAAAAAATGAAGCATTATTTATGTCATATATACTCCAACAAATCCACATAATTCTAGATATTTCTTTTCAAAATCTTTAGTTCATAGATCATCTCACAGTATCCCACTAACAGACATCTACAACCTATATAGGATTAATCCAATAATTAGAAAGGATATGAATAATTAAAAAAGATATGATTGATAGGTAGCCACATCCAATGTGTGGAGAAATTCAGTGCAGGGGTAAAATGATAATTTTAAAATTTTTTAAAATTATGATTTTATAGCGAAAAAATATTAATTAATATAATTAATTAACATAAATTTACCTACACTAGATCTAAATATGATATATAGCATGCATTCATTTAAATTTGAATTTCAAATTCAAACAGTAAACACTTTACTGTAATGTGTTCAGAACACAATACCTTTGTGCGGGTAGTAGATCATCGCAATCTGATCACCGTCGGGAGAGTCTGATCATCATGATGCAGTCACACAGCGTGTCTGACCTCTATGGATCATCCACATGAAGCTCCCGATCTGATCGACCCCTCACGAGTGCTAGCTCGTTGTAGAGCCCTTTTGACGTCCGATGTTGATCGAACTTCTTCGATCGATGTCTGTCGATTCTTCGGACATTCTGAATCATCAACAGATGTGCTTGAGAGGATGTTGAAGATCTTTCTGAGATTTTATGAGCTCACGACACTCGTAGCTCACTTTCTCACTTTCTGAACCCCAGGCTAAAACTCTAGGGTACTCACCGAAAATCTTGCACTCATTTTTTTTTTTTCTTTCTTTTTCTCTTGGAAGGATATGGACTTTCTTCTCACGCACAAGACTTCTCACACCCCAAAATTTTTCTCCAAAAATCTTCTTCTTGCATGCCCCACTCTTCTCCTCCTTTTATAACCATGTCAAACATCTTATCCAAAAGAAAGGATAAAGATGAGCAATTACACATTTGAATTCAAATCAAATTTTGAATTCAAATGGACACCAACTCATCCCTTATCCACTAAAGGCGTGAGGCATGGCTTAAATTGTGCATAGAGTGATTTTATGAGAAACTTTTTCTCATGTAATAAATGGGGCGTAAAAAAGGGATAAGGTGCAAACATTGATTGCCCATTCAAATTCAAACTTTATTTTGAATTTGAATGGCCAACCAATCATTCTTATCCATTCATATGGCATATTAAAGTGGGGCGTGGAGAGGGCTTGGCATGAGGAAATAATTCATGAGAAGTTTCTTCTCATGAATTCAAATGGGTGCAATGGAAGTGAGGTGGCGCATGGAGATTGGGTCAAGGTGGTTTAATTATTTAAACCAACCTAATTGAACCAAATAAGTTAGGTCCAATTAGACTAATTTAAATTCAACTAAATTAGGCTTAATTAGGCTCAATAAAATCCTAATCAAATCAGGAATTAATTAAGCCCAACCCCTGATCAAATCAGGGACCAAACTATCTCGACGATTAGGTCAACTCTTAACCTAATCGGGTCAAACCCAACTAAATCCAATTCAATTGGACTTGATCTAAAAATAATTACTCAATCAAATTGAGTTAATTAGTGATCAAATCACTAATTAAACCTCTCATAAAAACTGAGTCCAAATCTGATGGGCAATCGGGCATCAGAATTCATCGATATGTAACCCTGATCGAAAAGTCCCAACCAGTAGGACTCATGACCCCGGTACCCATAATGTGTGGAACTCGTGATCAGAGAATTCTGATTCTCGATCACTGAGTTCCAAACATGAAAAATTCTACACCAGCCATCAGATCAGATAGGAACCTCTAATGTGTGTGACCCCGCAAGTTCGAATCTAAGCTGGTAGCACAGGAACCAATTTCTGTACTAATCGAAGTGACCATCTAGTAATGGTATCCGATGTCCGGATAGGTCGAATAGTCACAATCGCAACACTCAGAACCTATATGAAAATGGTTACTGTATAAATCATCCTTTTGACCCCTGTGTTTAGGATGACTCAGGTTAAACTGTCAACCCTGATCAGATCATCCGAATCGTGCTCAACTCAAACAGTCCTGTGACTCCTCACAAGGACTACCCTGACCAAGATTTTGCTAAATTGAAACACGACTGTACACAGCTCCTAAACTGGAGTGGTCAATCCCATCTTGACACACGCACTGACAAGTCAAGTACTTGACTACACCCAGCAGCCTTCTGTCACTGAATTAAAAATTTAGGTAGTCCAGTGCCTAAGTGCAGTGAGTTGCTTGCAAGTCACCGTGGCGGTCTCAGGTCGGAGGGATATTTATACCCATATTCCATCGGAGCAAATCTTGATAGCAGAAATAGCTTCGAAGTCGGTCACATTCAGTGCAGATGTACCCTTACATCTCACCTGTATGCCATACCAGTGTCTCAACATTCATTGGTTAAGAGGACAACCAACCTATATGGCACACAATGACCTATGCTTGATAAACATTGTCGTCCTTGGTAACAACGTATCATTTGGTCGCAAACAGATTTAAAGACTAAATGATAAATCCTCCTTTGTCGAGTCTAAATAGTCCTAAGGACTTCACCACAATATAAGAGTTCATTAGAAGATGAAACATTTTGTGATGAAAAACATCAAAATAATTTTTATTAATTCATAATTCATGTACATATACAAAAATAAGCACAACCGTCAACAGACTGACGATTGACTTTGGGATACTATTCCCAACAATCTCCCACTTGGCCTAAAGCCAATCGGTGCAGTATCTAATACCCATCTTCGACTTGTAGTTGTCGAACTCCTTCACCACAATGGCTTTAGTGAATGGGTCAGCCAGGTTCTCTTTTTCGTCGATCTTCTGAAGATCGACGTCACCTCGAGCCATAATTTTTCGGATGAGATGGTAGCGGCGTAGAATATGCTTCGTCCGTTGGTGTGCCTTTGGTTCCTTCGCCTGAGCAATGGCTCCAGAGCTGTCACAATAGAGCAAAACTAGACCAACAAGGGAGGGTGCTACTTCGAGCTCGGTGATGAATTTTCTCAGCCACACCGCTTCTTTGGCAGCATCTGATGCAGCGACATACTCTGCCTCACAAACTGAATCAGCCACTGTGTGCTGCTTGGATCTTTTCCAGCAGATAGCCCCACCATTAAGGGTAAAAATAAATCCCGACACATTTTTGTTGTCATCGTGATTAGACTGGAAATTAGAGTCTGTAAACCCTATAAGTCTCAAGTCTGATTCACCATAAACAAGCTACTGGTCCTTAGTATTTCTTAAATACTTCAAGATGGTTTTAACAATCTTCCAGTGATTCTCTCCTGGATCAGATTGGTATCTACTCACTACCCCTAGTGAATATTCCACATCTGGTCGTGTACATGTCATGACGTACATGATAGATCCCACTGCCGAAGCATATGGAATCCTACCCATACGCTCTCTCTCTTGAGGTGTTATCGGACAATCCCTCTTTGAGAGAGAAATTCTATGACCGATGAGAAGATAGCCTTTCTTGAAATTCTCTATGCTGAACCTCTTCAGCATAGTATCAATGTACGTGGACTAAGATAAATCAAGCAACCTTTTAGATCTATCCTTATAGATCCTCATCCCTAGGATGTAGGAAGCTTCTCCCAGATCCTTCATGGAGAACTGTGACGACAGCCAAATCTTTATTCCCTGTAATGCAGGGATATCATTTTCGATTAAGAGAATGTCATCCACATACAATACAAGAAATACTACTACTGGACCATTAGCCCACTTATAAATGCAGGGCTCTTCTCTGTTCTTAACGAAACCATACGTCTTGATCGTTTTATCAAAATGTATGTTCTAACTCCGTGATGCCTGCTTAAGTCCATAAATGGACCTCTGTAGCCTGCACACCTTAGACTCATCTATGGACGTGAATCCTTCAGATTGTATCATATACACCTCTTCGTCCAGCTCTCCATTTAGGAAAGCTATCTTTACATCCATCTGTCAGATTTCATAGTCCAGATGGGCAGCTATCGCAAACATAATCCGAATGGATTTGAGCATTGCCATAGGAGAAAATATCTCATCATAATCTATACCATAACGTTGACGATATCCCTTGGCAACCAGATGGGCTTTATAGGTTTCCACATTTCCGTCTGTGCCCCTCTTCCTCTTGAAGACCCACTTACACCCTATGGATTTTACTCCTTCGGATGGATCAATCAATGTCCACACATCGTTGACCTTCATGGACTCCATTTCGGATTTCATGGCCTCTAGCCATTTCTCAGAGTCGGGTCTTTGCATTACATCCATGTAGGTGATTAGATCCTCATCATTTTCATCAAGTTCGATAGGATCGTCATCCCAGATCAAGAAACCATAGTATCTGTCCAGTTGACGTGTACTCTACCAGATCGCCTTAAGGGTGCTTGAACAATGGGCTCCGGATCTAATCTAATCAAATCCGGTTCAGGTTCAGCAACTTGTGTCGGTTTTTCCACCTGTCGAACTTCGTCAAGTTTGACCTTGAGGCAACAGTCCCTTCACCAAAGAACTCCTTTTCCAAAAAGATTGCCTTAAGGCTGACAAACACTTTTTGCTCATCAGCTAAGTAGAAGTAATACCCTTTGGTCTCTTTTAGGTACCCTATAAAATTACACTTGTCAGACCTAGGTCCAAGCTTGTCCATAATTAAATGTTTAACATAACTCGGGCACCCCCAAATCCTAAGGTGCGAGAGTACTGGCTTACGTCCTATCCATATCTCATATGGCATTTTGGTTACAGACTTACTCGAAACTCTATTTAGAAGGTAACAAACCGATTCGAGTGCATATCCCCAGAGGGAGATCGACAGACCAGCAAACCCCATCATGGATTGAACCATGTCCAACAAGGTCTGATTCCTCCTTTCAGATACACCATTATGTTGTGGTGTTCCAAGAGGGTCCACTGAGAGAGAATCCCATTCTCCCCAAGATATGTCAGAAAATCATTGGAAAGGTATTCACTCCTCGATCAGATCGAAGAGTTTTAATACACTTTTCAGTTTATTTTTCTACCTCATTTCGGAATAGTTTGAACATTTCAAACGACTCCGACATATGCTTCATTAAATACACATATCCATACCTCGATAGGTCATCTGTGAAGGTTAGAAGTAGAAATATCCACCTCTTGCACTTGAGCTCATGGGTCCACATACATCAGAATGTACCAGAGCCAAGAGTTCACTAGCTCGCTCACCTTTTCCAGTAAAAGGTGACTTGGTCATTTTACCAAGAAGACAGGACTCACAGGTTGGAAGTGATTCACAATCACCTACTTCAAGAATTCCTTCTTGAGCCAACCTGTTTATCCTATTCTTATTGATATAACCTAGCCTACAGTACCAAAGGTAGACTTCTGACACATTATCTATTCTAGGACGTTTACCAGAGGTTTGAACCACATTAACAGGTTGTGATAGAAAGTAAATTCTATTATTAAGTTGTCCAACAAACATTGTAACACCATTCAAAATGATATTGCAAATATTTTTTTTATTAAAAATTGAAACCATTCATGGCCAAAAGGCCTACAGAAATAATATTTAATAAAAAGCTTGGACAATAGTGACATTCACTCAGAATTACGTGTCGAGAATTGATTACAAGGTTCATGATTTCTAATGCTAGAACTGAAACTTTGCTTCCATCTCCAACGTTCAGGAACCTCTCGCCTTCATCAATCTCCTACTGACCTGCAAACCCTGCATTGAATTGCAAATATGATAAGGGCTTCCGGTATTCAATACCCAGGCAGTAGTATCACAAATAAAAAAGTTGCAAGGTGTTATCATATAAGTACCTTGCTTCTTCTTTGGCCTGTTCGGGTCCAGGGAGGCAATGTATAGAGGACAGTTCCTCTTTCAGTACCCTGCTTCTTACAAAAAAAGCACTCCGCCTGGCTCTGATCAGGCTTGCGCTTCTTGGTCTGACCCTGTGCAGACATCCCAGCATGCAGCTGCACCTTCTTATTCTTCTTCTTCTTGTTCTTCTTCTTCCCTTTCTTAAAGGGTTGACGACCAGAAGAAAACCCTCCCACAACATTCATCGACTCCTTATGGAGCTGGTGATCCTTCTCAAAGTTCTGCAGCAACCCCAACAAGCCGTGGTAGTTCACTGCAGCCTTTGTCATCTGAAAATGAGTAAGGAAGGGGAGGAAGGACTTGGGCAATGAATTAAGGATTGCATCCTTATCGAGCTGCTCGTGCAAGGAAAAGCCCAATTTACTTAGGCGCTCAATCATTTCGATCATGTACAGTACATGATCAGTGACTGAGGCTCCATCCCTCATCCGAGCATTGAAAATGGCACAACTAGTTTTGTGCCTTTCAACGTCGTCAGGCATGCCAAAGGAGTCATTCAACATTTGAAGCATCTCCTATGGCTGGGCGTTCTCGAACCTATGGCTGAACTCATCATTCATTACCGCCAGCATAATGCACCGAACGGTGGTGCGGTCATTGAGCCACTTCTGATAAGTGTCTCGTACCGTCCCTCTAACGTTCGGGGCTGGCTCCTCAGGTGTCGGATCCGTTACTACATAAAGGATCCGCTCATGCTCAAAGATGATTTTTAATTTTCGATACCAGCAATCGAAATTAGGTCCCATGAGCTTGTCATTATCTAATAATGACCGGAGGGACAGGGTAGTGGCCATAGCTGCATAAAGGAAAATCAGACCTCTATTAGTACATAAATTATAAATACTAAAGACTTGGACTTTAGTCTAAAGTTTCTCCCAGTATTTTTACGAACTGGTAGCCTCAACCTCCAATTCGAGGGATTACTTTAATTCCTTAGTGGGTACTAAAATCCATACAGATTACACACGAGCCCAATTTTGGTTGGTCAATCCATGTGCATCTATGGGTAGGTTCATAACCAATTGTTTCTCTAAACAACTTCTAGTAATTGATTTTGCCCCAGAACCTAATCAGTAGGCTTTGGCCTCCACTGAAAAGATCTGGTTAGGTCCAACCATTAACATGATTTGATTCAGTGAATCAGACCAATAAATGATCAGGCCCGACTTTGGTCGGCCAACCTGACCACCATCAGAAAGACTCAAATCAAATTATCATATTATGAATGATAATTCCATTAGTCAATAAGCACCAGGCCTTTGGGCCTCCAATGATTATTAAACTAATGGACTCATTATCACTCACTTAATGGGAGGCTATGACTTAGTTATCAATATAACTTAATCATTTTTAGGGACCTAATATTTTTGAAGATTTTATTAAAGGATAGATGAGAAAAAAATATCCAGCCAATTTCAATCCTCCCACTGACTTCATCAAGTCAGATTAAAAAAAAAGATTTAATTAAAGCTGGCATTAGGAGTACCTAAATCAGTCAAACTGATTTACCTAATGACATGGGTGAGCCCTAATCACCAAGTGATCTAATCAAAATCTAATTCACCAGGTTGGCCAGGTAAGTGAGATCAGTGGTGAGGATAAGCCATTAACTCGTCAGAGATCGAATCACTGCGAGTAGCTCCCGCTTAAAAATCACTGGTCAAACTGCCAAACTTACCTTAGACACCAACCAGTTTATTAGTTTTAATTTGATCAACTTAGTAAATAGGGTTCCACCGTGTAGCCATGAATTAAGTCCATCTTGGTCTAGTTAAAGACATGGACCCATTCAACTACAACTATTGGAGTTGAGTCTAGAGTATCCTTGACCTAATCTAATTCAACTTTTGATTAGATTTGACCAATTACTCTAATTTAGTCCATTTCTTTAAGCTAACCTTAGGTCTAACCCAATTATGGACCTAATCCATCTAACCCATTGACCCACAAGTTTATGCAATTGTCTTAGGTCTTAATTCACAATTCTAGACCTACTAGACAACACTTAATTCTTTTAATTAAGTATTTGGGCTGATGGGTCAGGGTTTGATATTTTGAAAATAATTTTCAAATTTGAAAGATTTTATTTT
Organism: Elaeis guineensis; assembly: GCF_000442705.2. NCBI lineage: Eukaryota > Viridiplantae > Streptophyta > Magnoliopsida > Arecales > Arecaceae > Elaeis > Elaeis guineensis. The sequence goes on from NC_026000.2 coordinate 58,051,340, forward strand.
CTGTTCACCAAATATGTTGACTCATTTCACAAATAGATCAGCACATTTCATAAATAGCAATCCTATTGCTAATTACATAACAGAAAATAACTCAATCAAAATAAATCATGAATATTCCTTTAGATCTAATCTAACACATTCATGATAAATATCATAATTGAACCTTTACAATTAATTTCTTTCGCTGCTTCATCTGCATGGGATATAATTACAGCGGCACCCCTACCGCCATAGGAGACCCCATCGAATGGGAGGAGAGGACCTTTAAACCCTACTTTTCTCCTATGACCGGACGACCATGGCAACCAACCTAATTCGATTACTTGCTACTTGGATCACATATATCTAAATATACTAATTTTAAAATTTAAATTTTAAATTTTGAATTTTGAATTTCAAACAATTTTCAAATTTTTGAATTTTTGAATTTCAAATTTTGAATTTTAAATTTTGAATTTTAAATTTGAAATTTCAAATTTTGAATTTTGAATTTTAAATTTTAAATTTTAAATTTTAAATTTTAAATTTTAAATTTTAAATTTTAAATTTTTGAATTTTGAATTTCGAACAACTTTCAAAATTTAAATTTTAAATTTTGAATTTCAAATTTCAAATTTAAACTTTTAGATTACAACTTAATCTATGCATGCAAATATATATATCATATCTAAGAACCTGCTTTGATACCATGTGCAGGGAAATTTAATGCAGGGGTAAAATGATAATTTTAAAACTTTTTCAAAATTATGATTTTACAGTGAAAAAATATTAATTAATCTAATTAATTAATATAAATTTATCCTACACTAAGATCTAAATATGATATATAGCCTGTATTTATTTAAATTTGAATTTCAAATTCAAACAGTAAACACTTTACTGTAATGTGTTCAGAACATAATACCTTTGTGCGGGTAGTAGATCACCGCAATCTGATTACCGTCGAAAAAGTTTGATCATCGTGACACAGCCACACAGCATGTCTGGCCTCTGTAGATTGTCCACATGAAGCTTCCAGTTTGATCGACTCCTCACGAGTGCTAGCTCGTTGTAGAGCCCTTTTGACGGCCGATGCTGATCGAACTCCTTCGATCGATGTCTGTCGATTCTTCGGATACTTCGGATCGTCAACAGACGTGCTTGAGAAGATGTTAAAGATCTCCCTGAGATTTTGTGGGCTCACGACACTTGTAGCTCACTTTCTTACTTTCCGAACCACAGGCTAAAACTCTAAGGAACTCACCGAAACCTTGCACCCACTTTTCTTTCTTTTCTTTCTTTTTTTTTTGGAAGGATATGGACTTTTTTCTCACGCACAAGACTTCTCACGCCCCAAAATTTTTCTCCAAAAATCTTATTCTTGCATGCCCCACTCTTCTCCTCCTTTTATAACCACATCAAACGTCTTATCCAAAAGAAAGGATAAAGATGAGTAATTGCACATTTGAATTCAAATCAAATTTTAAATTCAAATGGACACCAACTCATCCCTTATCCACTAAAGGTGTGAGGCATGGCTTAAATTATGCATGGAGTGATTTCATGAGAAATCTTTTCTCATGTAATAAATAGGGCGTAAAAAAAAGAATAAGGTGCAAAGATTGATTGCCCATTCAAATTCAAACTTTATTTTGAATTTGAATGGCCAACCAATCATCCTTATCCATTCATATGGCACATTAAAGTGGGGCATGGAGAGGGCTTGGCGTGAGAAAATAATTCATGAGAAATTTTTTCTCATGAATTCAAATGGGTGCAATGAAGTGAGGTGGCGCATGGAGATTGGGTCAAGGTGGTTTAATTATTTAAACCAACCTAATTGAACCTAATAAGTTAGGTCCAATTAGACTAATTTAAACCCAATTAAATTAGGCTTAATTAGGCTCAATAAAATTCTAATCAAATCAGAAATTGATTAAGCCCAACCCCTGATCAAATCAGGGACCAAACCATCTCGACGATTAGGTCAACTCTTAACCTAATCGGGTCAAACCCAACTGAATCCAATTCAATTGGACTTGATCCAAAAATAATTATTCAATCAAATTGAGTTAATTAGCGATCAAATCACTAATTAAACCTCTCATAAATATTAAGTCCAAATCTGATGAGCAATCGGGCATCAGAATTCATCGATATGTAATCCTGATCGAAAAGTCCCAACCAGTGGGACTCATGACCCTGATACCCATAATGTGTGGAACTCGTGATCAAAGAATCCTGATTCTCGATCACTGAGTCCCAAACATGAAGGATTCTACACCAGCCATCAGATCAGATAGGAACCTCTAATGTGTGTGACCCGCAGGTTCGAACCTAAGCTGATAGCACAGGAACCAATTTCTGTACTAATCGAAGTGACCATCTAGCAATGGTATCCGACGTTCGGATAGGTTGAATAGTTGCAATCGCAACACTCAGAACCTACATGAATATGGTTACTGTATAATTCATCCTTTTGACCCCTGTGTTTAGGACGACTCAGGGTTAAACTGTCAACCCTGATCAGATCATCCGAATCGTGCTCAACTCAAACAGTCCTGTGACTCCTCACAAGGACTACCCTGGCCAAGATTTTGCTAAATTGAAACACGACTGTACACAGCTCCTAAACTGGAGTGGTCAATCCCATCTTGACACACGCACTGACAAGTCAAGTACTTGACTACACCCAGCAGCCTTCCGTCACTGAATTAAAAATTTAGGTAGTCCAGTGCCTAAGTGCAGTGAGTTGTTTGCAAGTCACCGTGGCGGTCTCAGGTCGGAGGGATATTTATATCCATATTCCATCGGAGCAAATCTTGACAGCAGAAATAGCTCCGGAGTCAGTCACGTTCAGTGTAGATGTACCCTTACATCTCACCTGTATGCCATACCAGTGTCTCCACACTCATTGGTTAAGAGGACAACCAACCTATATAGCACACAATGACTGCTTGATAAACGTTGTCGTCTTTGGTAACAACGTATCATTTGGTCGCGAATAAATTTAAGGACTAAACGACAACTCCTCCTTTGTCGAGTCTAAATAGTCCTAAGGACTTCACCACAACATAGGAGTTCATTAGAAAATGAAATATTTTATGATGAAAAATATTAAAATAATTTTTATTAATTCATAATTCATGTACATATATAAAAATGAGCACAACCGTCAACAGGCTGACGATTGGCTTTGGGATACTATTCCCAACACAATGTCCATATTGGTCTAGTTATAATAACTTTATTTGATTAAGATCAAACTAAGATATAGATGATTCAATATAGATCAAGTATGATCAAACCAATAGTATCCAACTAGAGTCAAAGTAGAAATTGATACATCATCCAACGATCAAAAGTCAGTTCAATCAAATTATTTTATTTAATCATGTTCCCTTAAGATACAAAGATACGATAGAGACCAATGCAAACTAGATCCCGTGATGCTTGATAAAGACTCAAGTAGTACAGATATACTGTCTGACCAGTAGGACAGCTCAAAGTCTCTCTATTAGATCAATCTTAAAGTGATAAACTTCATAAAGAGATATATAATTCTAGAGAGAGAAAATGAGATTTTCTAGAAAAAAAACTATAGAGGGAAAATGGAAAGAGAGAAGAAAGTGAGAGGAAGATGGAAGAGAGAGAGAAACTCTCTCCTTTTTTTTTCTTTTTCCTTTTCTTTCTTTTCTCTTTTTCTTCTTTTCTTTTTTTTTTTCTTTTCTTTTCTTTTCCTCTCTTGTTTTTGGTTCCACATTGTATTGTTTCCCCCTTTTACTTCTGGCATCGGGGTGCACTGTCGACATGGCTGTGGCTAGCGATGGTTGGGGTTGTGATGGTGCAGCCAATGAATCTTAAAGCGGCAATCAACGATGACTACTGACACTGAAAAAATCAAAAGAAAGAGGGGTGCAAATCAGAAAAAAAATACTTCTTGAAAGAAATCCGACGATTGTCGACCGAAATCAAGGCTCCCAAGGGCTAAGAAAGATGGGCGAAAAGTCTACCAAAAGTTTTTGGCATCATACCTGGCTTTCTGGTGGTGCTTGGCTACAATTTCTGATGAACTTGAGAAGAGAAAGATGATTCTTCTCGATGACTATTAGAGGCCGATGGTGGTGAGTTTCCAAGGAGACTTTATCCTTTTAATTAGAGATGGAGGGGGGAGGAGTTAGACTCCTCAGATGTCGATCTTCAACTCTGATCAAGAGTCCAACATGATCTTTTCTTTTTCATTTTTTGGCCTTGCTTTAAGATTTGTATAGTTGGATTGGAGTATAACAGCTAATACATCAGAATAAGAATAGGCATTTTAGGAACAAAAAAGGACTACTTTACCGACTTGATGAGAAACTAATTTACCCATTGCCTAAATAGGATAGTATTTTCACTCATTTCATAAAAAATTGCTGTTGTCTATAGAAAACTAACTTGTCGGAGCATGAGAACATAAATAGTGGGTCAACAAGAAATTAACCAACTTTTCTATAATATCTTATCCTCAACAAAGGGAGACGAAAAGAAGCGCATTCCATAGCATGAATCGGTTAACATCTATAACTTATTTTATTTGATTAGTGTGTGTGGAAACCCATTTATGGAAGGACCACCAACTTTGACCAGTAAGATCCCCATTCATGGAAGCAGAACACCCAAGGCCAGGTTGACTCACAGGTGAGAGGTTCTGCTTGGATGAGGGGGTCACAGATTAAGATGCGTCTCCTTGTCCTCCCACCCATATGAACCAGCAACTCGTTAAAATACAGGCCAGGAGCTGCTTGCCGGAGCCTGCACTCGTCTTCTTCCCCAACTAGTTGGGGAAGGAGGGCCAAGAAAACGACCCTATGAAAACTATGAAGGCTTACAAACGTTTCTAGATCGAATTTGCTACCACCCCCTAATCCATCTCCATAGTCTCTAGCAGCATCATAGTCCAGTCTCCACGCTTGGCACAACTGTGTTTAGGCTCAAAGGGGAACAGCGTTTGTTCCAGTTTGGAAAATAGGACTCCTCATTCCTTCCCTCGTTTTGTGTTCTTGCGTCTCCAACCCGGTTGCCATGGGCACAATCATTTGTAATCAATAAAATAATAAAGTGGAAGAAACAAATATAATAGATATTCGTTTACATTAGGAGGTGATATTAATAATTTACATCTTTGAAGAGAGAATCTACGGACAACCAAAGCAGCTTAGATATGATACAATGTCAGCAACGAGATCTAGCTGTGGAGAAAAGGAATGATCAAATATAACACAATGCATAAACATGCCTGCGTCATAACTGAAATGCTCATTAGCTGATGCTGAAATCTCGATAATTAGATACAAAATTGACACTTTTGGCTCTAAATATGAATTAAATGTAGCATCATCAGGATACAGATTACTCATCATCATCTTCACTACCGTCGCTAAAATCATCATTGCTGTCATCACTACAATGATTTCTTAGTTGACCAGAATCTATTTCAGAATTTTCATGTGAGTTCCAAGCAGGAGGAAAAGTCTTCTGCAGTGCTTCAGTGAGTACACCTCCAGTTATCTCAATCTTGCGAAGACGCTTGGACCAGTGAACAGCAGTCCCAAGATCAACAATCAGATCATTTTCCACCATTTCCTTGCAAACACCTAGAATTCCAGCATAGATATATTCTTCAGCCACAGTTACCCTTGACAGAAGAGAAGTCACCAGGCAATGGTATGCAGCTTTGTCAGGTTTCAATCCTGCCACTTTCATCTCTTCAAAGCATCTCAAAGCTTTCTCTGGAAGCGAGGCTTGCGCCCATCCTCTAATTAATGTGGTATAAGTCTTAACGTTTGGCTTCACTCCAGCTGCCTCCATTTCTTCAACCATCTTAGTTGCTCTCTGCATGCAGAAAATTCTAATCAAAAGATGCTAATAGAATTTAAATATGCCCCATGTAGAAATTTGTTTTAACAACCAGCACCTTGGACTTGATGAAAAGATGCTCATGGCTATCTGGAAAACATTGCAAGCGTAAGTGGCAATAGCTTATTCTCCTTCAGAGAGTATATAATTAAATGTAATAACTTAGGCACTTCTTAGATGCATATTGACATTCACATCTACAAGATATAGGGCTTCAAGTTCTACTGCTCTTTGTTGAAAATTTTAACGTCAGTTTTTTCTGAAGGTCCTGCCTATAGGTCCCTTGGAACATTTCTAAAAGCAATTCCTCATTATATTCATATAGCATGTCAACATTTGCTTAATAGTTCCTAACATTTTTTCCCAATACGAATCCACCATAGTCTTCAGGTGGGCAGGTGATTCAAATAGAGAGAGATTTTGGGAGATCTCATGGAGCAATTTAACAAAGATAGTAGATAATGACAAGAATTACTCATAGTTAGAGTGCCAATAATAAAACACATACTAGTTAGAATGGGAAAAATGACCTGAAATGATTCCCTAGGGCATCTGTTAGCATTTCCCATCTTAGAGAGGAATAAAGTGCTGTGTAATTGCAAGCTTTAAAAGTTCCAAGGAAGGTTGAGTGGCAACCATTCCATGATTTTGTTTTAGATCTAAAGATAGCAATATGTATCAGAAAACCAGAATTTTTATTTCCTAAAAGTAAGGGCATGACAGAACAATCTGGAATCGATGGAAATGTTTCGACTTCACATTCTACTTTTGTAACCTAATGAAATTTTACACTATGATGATTGATCGTGCAAAAAAGATGGTTCTGAATAAGAAATTTCAAGATGGCAACAAATGGAATTTCAATATAATTTTGTCTTTTAGAATGAACAATATTTAAAGGTTGATTTAGATTCATGGTCTAAGGGTCCCAAATGAAGACATTGTTGTAAAATCAACAAACATACATACACTTACACATCTGCATATTTGTGAACCATGTCTTGACTATATGCAATTTCAGCATGTAGCTCTTGAACAAAAGTATCAGACATTTTAAGCATTCAAACCAATTCTTCTATATCACATTGGAAAAGAAAAATAGAAGCAGATAAAAACATAGTTAATTAACCACATGACATAGTCAGATCATAAATATGCTCAAAAGCCTATCAATATCAACACCATGATTTATATCATCAAAAGGTAATCATATGACCAATTGTCCCAGCAGCAGATAATTTGAGAAAACCATTTCCAAGATCCACTGAGCATCCCAAATATATATCTATTAATTACCATATCACAATGATCATATGGTATTTCTTTATGCAACTATATACCTTTACAAGAAATTTAGACTCCCTAGAAAAAAAAAAAAGGTTTAGACTAATGATAACCATGCAAGGGCACAGATGCAATTACAATACAAGATATGCATGTCAACAGTTGTGACATGGACATGTGAATTATACCAAATGATGAACTTTAACCAACAAGCCACATCCAAAATATTTGAGATTTTATTTTTCTGAATCCTTCTTCATGACCAATTTATTTCTTTGCCATTTTTTTCACATAACTTTAATCGAAAATAAACATAGATATCCTCCTCTTTCTCACACCATGAACACACTTCTAACTTGCTCTTTGAATCAAAGCCCCTTTGAGTTCCAATTACTTAAGGGGAAATTCTGGTTTGACCTTTGAGATTTCATCCAACTTGAAGTTTCCACTATCATAAATACAATTCTCAGTACATAATTTGTTTTTTTCATTTTTCTCTAAGAAATTAACACAAAAATTGAAGTACCACATAATGGCGGCATGCATGTATGGCATTGGAACAGTATGTATTGTGCCTTTCTGTGCCATTGGGTGCTAGTTTTTAGGAGATTTGGTAGCTGGCAAGGGAAGCATACCGAGCACTAGCACAGGGCTGATATTACGCCAAGATGAGCTGTCAAGGCACTAGAGTGTGTTAACTAACCAATTGATTCCAAAAGGTTAAGATGATAAGAAAATGGTCAATAACAAGGTTTAAAATACTGGCACAGAGACCCCACCATTATTTTTCTAGAACAGTATGGTATCAGGACAGCATTGTCCTGACTCTTAGGACAGTCCCACATCCTAGTATAGTTAGACTAAAGCATATTCCAAGCTGGGCCTTGGTTCGAGCCAAGGACTAACATCAAGACAATTATAAGAGCCAAGCCCACCCTGGCATGGCAGAAAAAGCTATTGTCGGGGCCCAACCCAACCAGCCAAATGACTAATCATATCTAATCCAATCAGATCCAACTTGGCCAAACTAGAGGAGAAAGAGAGGAAGCTGGTCAATATAGTTTTGGGGTGGAGGGGAGGGCGAGGAGGCAATGGCTAGTCGACACAATGGGGGATGAGAATGAAAAAGGATGGCCTAGGAGAAAGAGGGTGAAAGAGAATGTGAAAGGAAATCAAGTCCAAGCAGACCAGGGGTACAAAGGGAGAGGGGGAAGTGGAGGCCGATCGTGGGGGAGGTGGCAACCAAGAGAGGGGTACTCTACGTTCTGGGGATCAGTAAATTTGAGATCAAACCCATATATAATCCATGATACCTTGGATCATATCCCTAATAAGAAGCATACTAGTTTACTAGGTCCAGATGTGAGTGAGGATCAAACCATCCAACAAGGGAACAATCATCAGCCATTGTGTCCACATTTAGACATGAGTATCTTGAGACCCAGGCTATTACATATATTCTGGAAAATAATTAATTGGTTTGCAAACTTACTATACTTAATATTAATTGTTTTCCAAAAGGTTTCGTGCATATAGTTTTACCCAATGTGTCTTCTATGATCCAAGATCCAGACATCATATGACTAACAGTCTGACAATGCTCATATTCTCAATGGTCATGCAAGGACACTAGAATGATAAGAAACCAAATTGCAGCAAAAGAGCTTGTGCAGGAAGAAGGAAATCCTAGCTCACTAAAGGTTCAATAATGTAATATAGGCACCCTATTCCCCTGCTCACAAGTGACATAGCAAACCTGAAGGGGCATATTATTGGGCACATAGTAACCTTAGCTGACTTACCCTACAAACATGTCTGGCACATGCAACCTATTTCCAATTATTAATTAGAATAAGTTTTCAATTAATTATTCTCTCAATTATTAACTAAATCATGCAAGAGTGAATGGAGGCATAACTGAGCCTCAATTAGGTGGCTTCCCTTCCTCTGCATGCTAGGTCACGAGAAGAGAGGCACGGGACACCTCCCCTCTTGGTGTGTCCTAGTAGGATACTAGGTGGCAGCGAAGATGAGGCAACCACCAAACTTTATAGTGGTGGCATTGAGTGTCAAAAATCACAAAAAATGAAAAAGGATAGGAGGTGCCATAGGCTGTACTCTAAAAGAGAGGAAAAGAGAGAGGTTATATCTAAATCAATAGATCTATTCCTTTGTACAAAGCATTCCATGGGCTCACTGTTTGCTGGAGTTTGTAAGCCAAGAAAGGTTCCTAAAATCATGCAAATGGACCAACGTGACTGTGGATAGTAATGCCTAGAGGATCGTGTGCTTTGCAATCTCAGCAACTCTTGGTACAAGAAATACAACTACAAAATATTGTCATGGCTTAGGAAAAATTCTTTAAACCCTCTAAGCATGATTTATGCGTAGATATATCATGAACAAGGTGCTAAACTTCCACTGCAAATATCCACGATAGATCCCTATGTCCATTAGAGCAAAGGGTGAAGGGAAGAGGCACAGAGATGACAAAGGAGAGAGAGGGACATAGGGTTTCCTTCCATCCCTTTTTCCATTTCCTTCTCGATTTTCAATTTTGAATATATAACATTATTTCATTGATTAATCTATATATGTATAATATACATAAAAATTCAGGTGGGGTAGGATCAAGTTAACCTAAAAAAAATAGCAAGGTTGAGCCTACCTGATTTTAATTAGGCCTAAAGAATCCAGGCCCGGCCTGGCAAGTCAAGCCAATAAAAGAAACCTGAGCTTTGCAAAAATTGGGCTGCATTGAGCTGAGCCAAGATTGCATGTCTATGTATAGCACCGGGATGTAATTCTTTATTTTTTTCTTTTCATATGTCAAACTTGCTATCTCAAATGATATTTTAATAAATATTGATATATTTTAATATCCCCAAACATGGTTTGAGTTAATGATGAAGTGCATAGCAGCAATACCAGTATGGACACTGTGATTAGGGGCTTTCCTATATGCCCCCTAATGGGTGTTGCATATATTTTTCCCAAATTGAATTTAAGCTTCTCTCTCTCTCTCTCTCTCTTTCCATGCTTCTACATGCATATCCCACTCATATGGTTAGAGAAATGAGAAAAGAGAGCATGGCCCCTGCTACACAACCCTATTTTTCTTGAAAACTAGACACCCCAGTTGGTCATGCCTTGGTATAAACCAAGCCAACCTTGGTACTGGCTGGTCTTGACCCATATCAACCAGGATAAACAAGATGTCCTAACTTATTAAGGGACCAATATTCTTGCACCTATCCTGGTTGCAAACTTTTTGTCAGAATGGGTAAAGTACAGGTGGTACCAACCCAACCTGCCGCTACCTAAATCCTTGGTCAGCACTCATCTTGACTTAACACCACCCTCATGTGGAGCCCGAACCATGCATCTGGAGACAACCTATTCGAGAGAAAGATAAAGGCAAGATGACAAATAAGAACAAGGATAATAGACACTAGAGACAAGACCTCCAACAAACTTGAGCACTACTACCATATTCACTAAACAATTGATCCCCAATGTTTAAGCTAATAGGGAAAGGATTAAAAATGTATATCAAGCTTGACATGATAGGTTCAACATGTATCACATTACGTCGACTAGCACTCAAGCAAAAATCACTACTCTTGTTTTAAATTAATATCCTTCTCCTACTCTTATAACTGATATATCTTCTAAGCAAGGTCACTCACATGTGTCATCATTGGAAAAATACAATCATGAAAGCACAACTACAATAGATCATTTCAGCATTAAATATCATTATTGGAAATCAACAATTACAAATGCACTCTAAAATTTTAGGAAACTATAATGACTTCAAGACAGAACCTATCATACCTATAAATAGATGTACTCTAAAGTTGTCCATCTCAACTACAAACAGCAGAGGGATAGGGAGAAACTATTTTTAATCATAACTGACTGATTACCATGAAGAAAAAAAAAAGTAGTTATAGGTTTCATATATGAGCTATTATAATTAGTTAGATTAAATCATTGAACATGCTAAGGTGAAACTACTTAGACAACCCTAAATTTAAGAAAAGGAGTCTCTAAGCTTTCTGCAACTAGGGACACCCCAACAGGTTGTCATGTTACCTGTTCCAGAAATTGACCCCTAGATCAAAATTCTCATTTGATCCTACTTAAGCCAAAAAAATTATAATTTCCAAATGTAAGCTCTAATTTTGGCAATATTAGAGTGACAATTGTGGAAGACACCTGAACACGTATCCTTTCTCTTTGAGTCCTGGATTTTGAACAACTGATTCTTCTCTAACAATAAAACATATTGATTTTGGAGGTAGATAACATGCTGCTATCAAAGGAAATTCATGCATTCCTGGCTATTAACTTAAAAAAGCATCATTGCAATCAAGTACACGAAATTACCTGCATATCGCCAGCCTTGCAGCACGCATTTATGAATGAGGTGTATGTATGGATGTCAGGTAGAACTCCATCTTGTTTCATTTGTTGCATCAAATCTGCAGCCTCCCAAACATCTCCTCTTCGAGCCCATCTGCATGGAAAGTCAACTGATTAGATAAAATAAGAAAAAATAGTTTCAACATTGGAATTTCGGGAAATGAAAGTTTTATCAATATGAACTTTACAGGTGAGAGATTGATTTTCTTTCAGTTAGGATCCAGAAAATTGGACAAAACTGGATCATATATAAATCAGAAAAATAAAGTTGGTGACGGCTCTTTAAACCCCTATAAACATTACGATACAGGTAAAGGGCCCATTTATTGTCTCCAAGCCTCAGCCATGGGAGAAGCCAGCTTGATGAAATTCTGAAAGGCTATGAAGTGGACAAGTAAGAATTGAACACAGAATTTGCATCTGATGCTGGCTAGGCAGCATTAGATCCACCCAACACCACCAGCCTTATGCTGGAACCATTTGACGCAAACACAAGCACTGCAACATCCTGATGTCAACATGATGTCAGCTGCTAATATAGTTGAATTCACGTCAGGCTTAGTTCATTTGTTGCACATTTTCTAATGTCTGATTCATCCATCACCAATTTTTATGCATCAAGATCCAAAAGTTAGTACAGGCAACTAAGCATGCTGAATTGTTGGCTTTTGTCTTTTTCAGCTTTACACTCTTTGTAATTTGAACCAAATTCTAAGGTATCCAATATCTTAGGCAATGTAAAGGACCCTAAAACAACAGATACTCAATTGTACCTCAATTTTGGCAGAGTCATGAATTCAAAAATTCTGCGAGATTTTAGTGCTCTTATTTTGTTGTGCTAACTCCAATCAAGATTTGAGTTTTGTAGAAAAATCCCATTCTCTTACGTGATGCTGTAGCTATCCTGTCATTTAAGATTTATTATATTTTCTAGGAATTTTAGTAAATCAATAATTTATTATGCTTTTTGCATATATAATTTTTCCCTTTTCTTTTCGTCAACTCTGCAACACTACTTTGATAAACCCTTGTCCGTCATCCTGCTACACAACTGCACCACATGGTGTAAATATATGACAGGCAGTCATTTTAGTCCTGCTTACAAGCTAAAGCCTAAATCTAGTATATACAATTTGCCAGATGAATTTTCCAAGCCAATTTCTTGATTAATCTTCAAATATGGAGCACATTTAACTTCACTATTGCATGCACAATATTCAAAAAATATATACTGTGGTAGCTAACAAACTATAATGTTAGAAAAAGGAACACAAGAAACCAACATTTGAAGCTGGAATGAAGAAAATTTCTAAGGGAGAAATTTGCTCAATTTACAATATATTGCATTTCAACCTCCAAAAGAATGTATATTTTATCAACAAAGTTATGAATCAGTGTCATGGAAAAATGACGCACATTATATAAAGAAATATCGATGCAATTCAAACTCCAATATGCCAGGTATTATTAGTAACAAACTATCATGTAGAATAACATTTACCCATCAATTAAGATGTTATACACAAATGTGTTCCTTGGTATTTTCTGAGCACTCATTTCCCGTGTTACTGCTAAAGCACTTTGCATCCTCCCTGACTTGCAACATGCCTTGAGTAATGCTTCATAGGTGAAAACATCAAGCTTTAGACCTTTCTCCTTGATTTTTGTGAAATATTCAAAAGCTTTGCCAGTATCACCATCAGCAGCATAACCTTGCATAACAGTTGTGTAAGTATGCTCGTTGGGAGTAATGCCAGCAAGAGACATCTTATCAATGACTTCAATAGCTTTCTCCATCTATAAAAAAAAAGGTATAGGATAAATACATGATTCAACAATTATCACAAAATAACTTCATATACAAACTTTTCAAGCCACCTGATGCTTGCGGACAAGACCAAGAATAAGAACATTGTAAGTTTCTACAGTTGGAACACAACCACTTTGCCTCATCAGATCAAAAATCTCCAATGCTCTTTTCATATCTCTGGCTGCCGCAAAGCCATATATGATTGGCCTAAATGTTCGAGCAGAAGGTCGATGCCTCTCCTTTTGCATTTTGTCAACAAGACGAATTGCCCGATCGATGTTACCCATCTTACAGAATGCATTTATTATAATATTATAGAGGATAGCATCAGGTTTTAATCCCGATTGCAGCATTTCCTCAAAAATGCTGAAAGCATTGGCATAATCATTCAACTGGATAAAACCATTGATCAACATTGAGTATGTCTTGCTGTTGTGTCTAATTCCATATGAGTTCATCATTTTGCCAACTTCAAGGGCTTTTGAGACCTTCCCAATCTGGAAGAATGAGAATTCGTAATCAGTCATTATTTGTAACAAAGCAGAACTTCAGGCATATAACTAACATACAAAGCCAACTAAATTTATGAAATTTTAATAATATTGAGAAGCAAATCTGATTTTTAGGATAAGTAAATCTAATTTTCAGCATAAAACAAACACTTTTTTTTTCTTTTTTCAAGAAACTAGGATGAGTGGAATCAAAGTAGCAAACCTAGTATCATGTATTAACACAAGAATTTACCACTCAGACAATCAGCACCCTCTAAAGTCTAAACCAAATGGCTTCTGTTAGTCCAGAAGTGGTAATACTTGCATCTTCATATGTGTAAAAGACTTCACCACCTAAAAGTATGATATCTATCTATAAATTTCCAGCCACCCTTCATACATGATTTTCATCTCAGCTGAGATTTTGTCTGAGATATCAGTTTGTATCAGTATCAAGCAGTTAGTGTATATATATAAACATATGGAATCTCATTGTTTTTCGAGACACTGTCTAATAAGATATCAATATATTGGCCAACACTTTTTATCTTTTGATACTACAATAAATGGAATATATAATAACTAAATATTAAAATCAAGACCTGATATGGTTGTTGTTGGTGCAGAATTCCGCCGACGCCGGAGAAATTGGAGTCGAGGAGATCGTGTCCGCCGCCGGGACCTGCAAAAGAAGTCTAAACCGGAGTTGGAGGTGCTCCGGCAAGACCCTCCGACGCTCAAGTCAGTTCTCTGCCTCAACAGAAATGGAGTACTCAAATGGAATTTTAGCAGAGTTTCGAGATAGAGTTTTGAGCTTAGAAAAGAACGTATCTGGGGTCCCCTTTTTATAGACGGAGAGCGTAACTGATCGACAGCGACGTCTGTAACCGCCTGGTAGTGGGCCGTTCGTGGCCACGCGGAGTTTGTTGCGGAGAGTAGTGGCGTCAGTGGGCCGTTCAGAACCACGTGGAGTTTGTTATGGAGAGTGGAATGGTGTTCGTTGTCGCGACTTGCCAGAGAGTGGTGGGACCACGTGGAATCTGTTACAGAGAGTGGAGTGGGGTAGTGGCCATTGTCGTGACTTGCCAGAGAGTTCGGGCCTGACGGCTGAAGCTCGGCTGGAACGTCTAGTGAAGCGGAATGGCTCTCTGTCTCTGCAATCTAAGAGAGGCTCGGATGTTTTCGAGGTTGCTAACGAGTCCACTGTTGTCGGGTGCCTAGAGCGCTGATGCTGCAGACGGAAGTCATCTGCGGTAGAAGCTCGGACGGGGACTTTCTATTGGAGAAGTCCGGTTTCATGAAAAATCCGGCAGAGGGTCGACCGACAGTAGAGTTCGGATGGCGTTATGGAGGTTCGTCCGCTGGAGGAGTCTTGAGGACACTGCAGAAGGTCGAACGTTGGAGGAGTCCGGGATACGGTGCTGCTGTAGAAGTTCGGACGGAGTCCAGCTCTCGTAGGAGTCTGAAAAGAGGTCGCTTATTATAGAGGCTCAGTCGAAGATCGGAAGCTCGGATGGAGACTTCTTATTGTAGAAGTCCCGCTGCTGGAGAAGCTCGGTCATTGACGAGGTCTGGAAGAAGTTCGGAGTAAAGATCCAGTGGAGCCTATCCGTCGTAGAAGTTCGTCTGAGATCCGGCTCTTGTAGGAGCTCGGGTGAAATTAGCTCGGATGAAATCCGGAAGGCAGTCAACCGCCGTAGAAACTTGAAGGGAGTCTGGTTATTGTAGAAGTCCTGTTGTTGGAGAAGTTCGGACGTCGACGAAGCCCGAAAGAAGTTCGGAGTAAAGTCGTTCGTGGCCGGAAGAAGTCTAGACTGAGATTCGGAGAATAGTCGATCACTGTAGAAAATCGGTTGATAGTGAAGCTCAGAGAGCGTTTGGAGCAATCCGGTAGATGAATGGAGGAGCCCATTATTGGAGAAGTCCGGATGGTATTGTGGAAGCTCGGACGGTCGGGGGAGTTCAGAAAGACGTCACATAAGGTCGGAAGCCGGAAGAGCCCTGGAAGGGTCGGCCTTTTACCAACTTCGGCTGGGGTTATTTTATACTCAACACCAGTCCCCCTACTTCCGAGTTCAGGTTCCGAATGAAGGAAGTACAGAAAAATTTTCACAGCCGAAATTGCCTCCCTTGATTTTCGCACTCAATTATTTCCAGATATTTTGGCGTTTGGCGCGCTGGTGCTGGAACTTTTTCAAATCGAGGCGATCCGAAAAGATTTTTTCGAAATTTTCACTGGAGCGTTGCTCTAGGTACGGCGCAATAATGATTCTGTCAGTTGCCAGCTGCTTTTAGCCGTCTGCCATGGTGAGTGGGACACGTGGCGGTTGTAGATCGGTCAGAGAAATCTGCAGTCATTATTGCGCCGGACCCCGTCGCCTATTTAAACCCGCCTCCCTCCTTCAGGGGTCTCACTTTGTCTGGGAGTTTCTTCGGTCCCTGCTTCTTCCTGAGAGTTTCGTTCTTCTCCAGCGTCCTTCTCGGCCTGAGGCATTCTTCGAGTCGTCCCGATCTCTGCATCTCTGCATCCTACAAACCAACCTAGGTTAGTTCCAAAACTCTCCCTTTTTTCGTGGCTCTATTTCTAAGCTGTGCCGATCTTCTTTCGTTGCAGATATGGACACGGATGCGGCTTGGATGTTAGCCAAGAGTCTCAAGGCCCACAAGAGGAAAGGCGCTACAACTTCTGGGTCGGCGAAGAAGGCGAGGGCAGAAGAGATCAGCTCGGCCGCGCCTGTCCAGACGGCCATTGCCGTCGACTCTCCCTCCGACGTCGAGCTCGCAGTCCCCCGGGCCTCTTCAAGGAGCCCCCTAGTCGAGGTTCCCGCTCTAGAGGTCCGGCCCGAGGAGGCACCGGGGGCCGAACGGAGAAGGAGAAAGAAGACATTGGCCCGCAAGAGCCGCAGCAGCAGGGCTACCATCGAGAGGGTCGATGGCTCCGAAGAAGATCCGGAGGAGAATCCCTTCAACAATAGGGATCTAATAAAGAGATTGGTCAACGGGTGCATCCTGCCCGAGGTCGTCCACAGGATCGTCCACGCCGATCCTAAGCAGCGGGTCTGGGACTCTCTAGGATCCTTTCTCGAGGTAGATCAATTTACTCTTTCTTCTCGCCTCTTTACTTTATTTATTCCTTGCCTTTTATATTGACTCCCTGGCCGCTCTTGCAGATTGGACACCAGCTCATCGCCAACATCAAGGCGATGAACAATGCTAGGAAGGAGGCCGCCCAGGCGGAGGAAGGTCGCCTGGCCGAGGTCGCCCGCCTCAAGGAGAAGATTGCCGAAGTCGTGAGTCTCCAAAAGGTGCTGCAGAAGGAGGGGCAGACCTCGGCAGACTTGAGGGCCACCTTGGAAGAGGAGAGAAAGAAAGCAGAGGCCGAGATCTCCGAGTTGAAAGTGCAGATCCCGACCCTGGTCTCGGAGACAATGGTCCGGGCAGTGGAGGAGTTCAAAACCTCCTCCAAATGAGGGATCTGAAGGTCGAGTTCGGCCAGGCCACCTTCAACAAGGGCTTCGAACATTGCCAAGAGAAGGTGGTCGGAAAGTTTCTCGAGCTGGACCTCAGCTTCCTGGATGAGGCGTCCGATGACGAAGCCGGGCCTTCTGAAGCTGCTGCCGGTCTTCCTCCAGCCGAGACTTCCTCGACTACCGCGGCTGCCGCGACCGACCTTCCGGAGGCGTCGAGCTTCCCCACTTCTGCCCCAAAGGTCCGAAACCTCTAATTTTGTATTCTTTTCTTATTCTCTCTTTTTTTTTTTGTAACTTTTCTTCGTTCTCTTGTACTTAAGAACTATTTAATCAATGAAACCAGATTCTCCTTTACAGAGAGCTCCTTTGTCTTACTCTGCCTTCTTTTTCTTCTCTTTTGTTTTCTGGCACTAATTTGTGTTGTGGCGCTCTTGTCTCCCAACGACAGTGTCCTGCCGAAGCTCTTCCCCTACCACAGGGGATTCCTCTGAAGTCGATGATTCGAGACCTCAAAAGAAAAGTTCATCACTTGAGGAAAAAATCAAAGAAGCTGGATGACGAACTTCACCGGCTGAGGAAGAGCCATTCGGAAGTCACTGTGGAGGCTACTCGCTTTCGGAACCTCCATAAAAAGGGTCTCATGGACTACACCCGGAAGAAGGCTGACTTCGTGACGGAGCTTGAGGAACTCCGAAAACGTGCCAGCGACCAATCTTGGACTCAGGCTTCCAAGATCAGGTCCTTTGAAGTCGAGCTGGCGGCTGCACGGGAGAAGATCGACCAGTTGAAAGGGAGCTCGTCCTAGCTCGCAGCTCAGGCCGACCACGATCGAGACTGATCGAAGAAATTCTCCGACCTTCAGAAGCAGCTGCAGGACGCCGAGGCGAACTACAACGCCTACCGCATCGGCTGGTGCGGACAAATAGACGACTACCGAAGGAAACTCAAGACAGCGACCGAAGAAGTTGCCCACCTTCAGAGGCAGTTGTCTGAGAGAGTCCAGGCCATCTCTGCACAAGGCTCCGATGAGCTCCGCTCTTTAAGGGGGACCTTGGAAGAACTATCCGTGGTCCTTGGGCAGGAGAAGGCCAAACTGCAGCGGCTGAAGATTCAGCTGGCCTACAAGCAGCAGGCGGTCAAAGATGCCGAGGCGGAGTCCGAGGTTCTGAGGAAGAGACTTCGGAAGTCGGAGGGCGAAAGCCGACGGTTCCACCAGATGTACCGGGAGATGCTTTTAAGAAAGAAGGAACTAAAAGAAGAAGTCGAAAACTTAAAGCAATCTCTGACAATGACTGGAACCGAGAGCTCGAAGTCGGAAAAAGCCGAGCTTCCTTAGAGCTTCTTTTACCTTTTGTTCTTCCATGCATTCTTTTCTTTTCTTGTCATTTTTCTTTTTTGGCCTTCAAAGGCTTTGTAATGCACACTTTACTAATGAAATGAGAAGGAATTTTCTCGTTACTTTGTCTATTCTTGCTTTGAGTTATTGTTTACCGAGCTTCTTTCGTCTTTTATCTTGTTCGATGTTGACGTTGTTTGAAAGTTCCCAATCATCACCGTGTTGATTTGTCCTTTTTTGTTCATAACCGAAGGTCTTTTCGAGGCCACTCGAGTTTGACGCTTCCTCCTGGTGCTCGAACTTGAGGGCCCGAACTTCTCGTTACCTTAAGGAAGTCGATTTTCTCCTACCATTGTCGAGTTCCCTCTTAGAGACTGAGGATTTTTGACAAGGATCTCCTTCCTCGTTGAGACGAAGTTCCTTGTGTCTTTGATGTAGTTTGTTTTTCCCTTATCACCGGCGTAGCTCGTCGCTTTTCCCTTTTCTCTTTCCTCTTTTTTTTTTGTGTTCGAGTGAGGGTTTTCCTCTGCTCTTAACGGGGTTGTAGGGCTGTAGAGGAGCCGTTGAGGAAACTTCCTCCCTCATCCGGTCTTGACCGATCAGGTCTTCATTTGTGTCAGGACGAGGTTCTCCTCCTGTTCCTGACACAGTCAATTTCAGCTCATGTTTGGACTGCAGGGGCACATAAGGGCCGTTGCAAGGACCTCTCCCCCTATCCGGTCTCTAAATAATCGAGCCTTCGACTTTGCTCATGTTAGGACGAGGTTCTCCTCCTGTTCCTAACAGGGCTGTGAGGGCGCATAAGGGCCGTTGCAAGGGCCTCTTCCCCCATCCGGTCTCTAAATAACCGGACCTTTGACTTTGCTCATGTTAGGACGAGGTTCTCCTCCTATTCCTAACATGGCTGTGGGGGCACATAAGGACCGTTGCAAGGACCTCTCCCTCCATCCGGTCTCTAAAGAACCAGACCTTCGACTTTGCTCATGTTAGGACGAGGTTCTCCTCCTGTTCCTAACATGGCTGTGGGGGCACATAAGAGCCGTTGCAAGGATCTCTCCCTCCATCCGATCTCTAAATAACCGGATTTTCGACTTTGCTCATGTTAGAACGAGGTTCTCCTTCTGTTCCTAACATGACTGTGAGGGCACATAAGGACCGTTGCAAGGGCCTCTCCCCCCATCCGATCTTTAAATAACCGGACCTTTGTTCGTGTCAGGACGAGGTTTTCCTCCTGTTCCTGATATGCTTAATTTCGATTGTCTAAAGGAGCTACTTCCTGTCATTACAAGCTCATGCCAAAAGAAAAGATATGCGAATATGAAAGAAACTTTTATTTAAGGCAAAGTTATTGGTAATACATTCGTAGATTTTTCGAATTCCGTAATCGAGGAAGGTCTGCTCCCCGTCGGGGTCCTCCAGAGATGGTGTTGATGATCCCAATTGAAGACCGATCTTCAGGCTGTTCCTCCCTCCTTGGCGGCTCCGGTTGTGGCAAGGCCCTCGGCCGATCTTCCCTACCTTCAAGCCGGCATCGAATGAATCTGTCAGGCCGACCTCGTCTGATGAGCTCATCGATCTCGTTCCAGAGCTGAATGCACTCCTCCGTATCGTGACCGTGGTCACGATGATAGAGGCAGAACTTGTTAGGATTGCGCTTCCCGAGATGTGTGCGCATCCTTTCCGACCTTGGCAGCTGCTCCCTAACCTCCATCAGCACTTGAGCTTTTGGAGCATTGAGGGGGGTATAGCTGTGGAATCTTCCTGGGGGAGAGCTTCGCCGAACCTGCGGTCCGGACTCCTCTGCCTACGAGCTCGGAGGGGAGTTCGGACACGCTTGTGTCCGGGGAGAGTTCGAGAATGTGGCCGAGCTTCACTCACCCCTTTTTCAGCTGCGGGCTTGCTGGAGTCACCCGCCTGTCGCTCCTTCGCGGCTTCCTCGTCTTTCATCTTGAAGGCTTCTTCTGCTCGGGCATATCCTTCGGTCCGAGCCAGTAAATTAGCGAAATCCCTGGAATACTTCTTCTCCAGAGAGAACAGAAGATCGTTCTTTTGAAGACCGCTCTTCAAGGCGACCATTGCAACTGATTGGTCCAGATTCCGGACCTCCAACACGGCGGCGTTAAAACGGTTGACGTAAGTTCGGATGGATTCTCTCTCCTTTTGCTTGATATTGATGAGGGACTCCGAATCTCTTCGGGGACGCCGGCTGCTAACGAAATGAGCCACAAACTGGTGGCTCATCTGATCAAAGGAGAAGATGGTACTCGGCTTCAGTGCCAAGTACCAATTTCTTGCCGCTCCCTTCAAGATGGATGGGAAAGCTCGGCACAGGATGGCGTCTGGCATGCCATGGAGCAGCATCATTGTCTGAAAGGTTTCCAGATGGTCAACCGAATCCGAGATCCCATCGTAGCTTTCGAATTGAGGGAGCTTGAAGTTCGGTGGGATTGGTTCCTGCATGATCATTTGAGAGAAAGGAGGGTCAGTACAGATGTCCTCACCATAAGCAGTGGGAGCATGACAGAGCTCTTCGATCTGCCGATTCATCTCCTGAAATCTTTGATCCAGGAGGTCCTCTCGACTGCGAATCTCGAGGATCTTCTGGTGGAATGGAGGTAGGGACCCTCCGGAGGTGGAATCGTGATCGGACGGAGGGCTCTCCACCTTCTACTTCCCCTTTCCGAGGAAGACAGGGCGACTGGCCCAAGTGACCCGCCCGATCACCGAATTCTGGAACTCCGGCGATGCTCTTTCCAGCCGCACTGATGCCTGCAGCTGCTGCTGCATGGCCTGCACTGCTTCGGTGAGGCCCCTGACCTGCTGAACCAGCAAATCGAACTACTCCATACCGACTGTCATTGCCGGAGGAGCCTGAAAAACCGAAGACGAGGCCGGAGCTTGCGGGTCTCGCTGAGATCTAACCGCAGAGGCCGTGGATCGCCTGGTGGATGCCTTTCGGGGAGGCATCAGGTGGAGATCTGACGGGAGAAGGAGAAAATATCGAAGAAGATGACCGAAGACAATCCCGCTGAGAACTCCTTTAAGAACAAGGGTACTGCGAAGACACAGAGCCCTCCTTCTAGCGCCAATTCTGTTGGTGCAGAATTCCGCCAACGCCGGAGAAGCTGGAGTCGAGGAGATCGCGTCCGCCATCGGGACCTGCAAAAGAAGTCTAAACCGGAGTTGGGGGTGCTCCGGCAAGACCCTCCGACGCTCAAGTCAGTTCTCTGCCTCAACAAAAATGGAGTACTCAAATGAAATTTTAGTAAAATTTCGAGATAGAGTTTTAAGCTTAGAGAAGAACGTATCTGGGGGTCCTCTTTTTGTAGACAGAGAGCGTAACTGATCAACAGCGACGTCTGTAACCGCCTGGTAGTGGGCCATTCGTGGCCACACGGAGTTTGTTACGGAGAGTAGTGGCGTCAGTGGGCCGTTCAGAGCTACGTGGAGTTTGTTATGGAGAGTGGAGTGATGTTCGTTGTCGCGACTTGCCAGAGAGTGATGAGGCCACGTGGAATCTATTACAGAGAGTGGAGTGGGGTAGTGGCCATTGTCGTGACTTGCCAGAGAGTTCGGGCCTGGCGGCTGAAGCTCGGCTGGGACGTCTGGTGGAGCGGAATGGCTCTCTGTCTCTGCAATCTAAGAGAGGCTCGGATGTTTCCGAGGTTACTGACGAGTCCACTATTGTCGGATGCCTAGAGCGCTGATGCTGCAGGCGGAAGTCATCTGCGGTAGAAGCTCGGACAGGGACTTTCTATTGGAGAAGTCCGATTTCATGAGAAATCCGACAGAGGGTCGACCGACAGCGGAGTTCGGATGGCGTTGTGGAGGTTCGTCCGCTGGAGGAGTCTTGAGGACACTGCGGAAGGTCGAACGTTGGAGGAGTCCGGGATACGGTGCTGCTGTAGAAGTTCGGACGGAGTCCAACTCTCGTAGGAGTCCGAAAAGAGGTCGCTTATTGTAGAGGCTCGGTCGAAGATCAGTTGTCGTGGAAGCTCGGATGGAGACTTCTTATTGTAGAAGTCCTGCTGCTGGAGAAGCTCGATCATTGACGAGGTCCGGAAGAAGTTCGGAATAGAGATCCAGTGGAGTCTATCCGTCGTAGAAGTTCGTTTGGGATCCGGCTCTTGTAGGAGCTCAGGTGAAATTAGCTCGATGAAATCCGAAAGGCAGTCGACCGCCGTAAAAACTTGGAGGGAGTCTGGTTATTGTAGAAGTCCTGTTGTTGGAAAAGCTCGGACGTCGACGAAGCCCGAAAGAAGTTCGGAGTAAAGTCGTTCGTGATCAGAAGAAGTCTAGGCTGAGATTCGGAGAATAGTCGATCACTGTAGAAAATCGGCTGATAGTGAAGCTCAGAAAGCGTTTGGAGCAGTCTGGTAGATGAATGAAGGAGCCCATTATTAGAGAAGTCCGGATGGTATTGTGGAAGCTCGGACGGTCGGGGGAGTTCGGAAAGACGCCACACAAGGTCAGAAGCCGGAAGAGCCCTAGAAAGGTCAGCCTTTTACGAACTTCGGCTGGGGTTATTTTATACCCAACAGTTGTTAATATGCTTCACAAATTTGGCCTTATTATATATTAACTGAGAAATGAGGATATCTTGGTCCCTTTAGAAGTTCTTCAGCCTTCCATTTCCATCTAAATGTCAGTCATCCACCAAGATGGCCTAGATAATTAGATATTGGCCTCTAAAAACCATACTTTTATATCAATGGCTTACCATGTTAATATTGCTTTGCCTAGCTAAGTACCCAAATCAAAGAGGGATTAGCTTGTGCCATGTGGCAGTGACATGTACCTACATGTTCATGTCACAGGCAGTAAAGATACTCATGTCAAATTTTCTCAAGACAGTTCAGCACTTTCATTATCATATCAAAACTTGCAGGGCCCAGGCTTCTAATAACATGTATTTCTATTAAATGTTAAATGTCAAGAAATTTTCAAAATTGTGCCTTTCTGGTTCCTAAATTACAAACTTTGACTATTTAAAAGGAGCAAATTAAATTCAAAAAATGCAATAGTAACATAATATTTGCTTAAAGATTATTTCCAGAATACAGATTGCACGAACACCCAACTTCCTGCATTCATTACCCAAGGAAAAATTGATAAATGGATTTAATCAGAAAACACTAAAAAGCATATACAAAAGAAATGACATATACCTTCGTGTACAAATTAATAAGGCACCCATAACTGATGACTGAAGGTGTGAACCCACATTCCTGCAGAACATGCAAGATAGAATCAAAACACATGATAACAACAGATTACAGCATCAATAAAGTCTGCATTGGCACTATACTTGACTATTCTCATCCATGATATTTTAGAAATACTTTTCAGTAACTGCTGCATGTTCCTCAAGCTGACAATTTTTTCAGCTTCACTGAATGATCATGACATCTCAATTTTGTGCCGCAAAGATGCATATGGTAACATGAACATGACATAATAGGAAGCATGTCCAAGTATCTCCAACTTGTTTATGGTTAGAAAGCAATGATGATGTAAATTTAGCATTAAACCTCCCAATAAATATGCCTATGGAAAAACATAAATAATGTATAAGCATAGGAAAGCTCAATTTGAGGTCAAAATGTTGTGAAGAATTCTGCAATGAATTCACATATTATGCCTAAGTTATCAGAATGCTAAGCTATTGACCATGAAACAAATACTTCATACGGACATTACTCCAGCATCTTATTTAATAGTGCTGCTTCTTGGTCTAAATTATTACATCCCTCTGATAGGTTTTTGTTTCTAATTGTTGGCAAATTTATCCAGAACAAAAGGAAAAAAAAAAAGTGAAAACTGTCATGTTATTTTTTTCAGATAAACTTGCTGTGGCATGTTGAATCCATGCTCTTAGCGCCTATAAACCAAGTTGTTTTGTAGTGTTTTTTCCCTGATATTCTTTTTCCCACTCTTTTTTTTCTTTGCCTTTAATAGGCATTGTCTGACACTATGCCAAAAGTGAGCTTATTCAACAAATGTTGCAGATACTCAGGTTTTATCCAGAACAAAAGAAAAAAAAATAATGAGAAAAGTGTCAGGTTATTTTTTTCAGATAAAATTGCTGGGATGTTGAATCCATGCTCATATCTCCTATAAACCAAGTTGTTTTGCATTCTTTTCTCCCTGATTTTCTTTTTCCCACTCTTTTATTTTCTTTGGCTTTAATAGGCATTGTCTGACAGTATGCCAAAAGCAAGCTTATTCGACAAACATGGAGATACTCAGGTTTCAACACGACCCTTTGGATTTGGGGCCAGTACACAGTCAGCTGCTAGCTTTATCCTCACAAAAGATATCCTCAAATAGTTCTAGAAAAAAGGGATAAATAACAAAAACAGCTAAAGCAGCTGCATGCCAATATCAAAATATTCTGCAAATAAGTGAAACAAATTCTTCAAAAATGACAATGGCAAAGTACAAATATATTGCTTTTTCATTTTTCATAAAGGAATGTTTTCAATTACCCATGAAGGAAAGAGAATCAAAATTACAAGATGAAATTGAAATTAATTTTCAGTGTACCTTAAGTCTTTCAAACACGATTAAACATTTTTCTTCATTCCGAATATTTGTGTAACCATCCATCATAGTATGATATAAATCAATAGGGGCATCAATCCCTTCTTCTTCCATTTCCCGTACCAAATCTTCAGCCCGAGCCATGTTACCAGTTTGACTGCAAGTGTTGGAAAAGTTTTAGCAATTCTTGGTAATTGAACAGGAGTTTTGATCTGATCAGTAGAAGTTCATCTTACAAAGGTTGAGGTTGAAACTGAAATTGAGGGCAAGATGTCCTATCCACATTTTAAAAAAAGTAAAAGGTAAAATACGAAAATGAGAAAAAAATAGCATTGAAATATACACTGGGGACGTGCTTTGGAAAGTTCTCAGAAGTAATGAAGTTAATACAAAGAGAAAACCCATCCCGTGAGGTGGAACTACATGTTCTTGATGCATAGAGCAATTCTGCAGCGAAATGATGAAGATAGATGCACTGCTTTCAACTAACACATTGTTAACAATGTGTCACATTTGTTAAGGGGATTCATGAGAATAAGATAATGCCACAAGTCCAAATTGAAAAGTCGCAAAAGTTAGCAAAGGCAGAAGACAGAGCTCAGGATACATCCATTAAGAGATTTAAAAAAATTAGTTATGGATAAATACCCAAGAAAAGCCCGACAAAATAAAAAAAAGAGTCTGCATGGACAATTCAATCAGAGAATACTAACCAATGAGCATATATAATGTTGCTGTATATGATGGCATTCATGGATGTAATTTTCTGCTTCGCCTCCTTAAACAACCTATCTGCAGATCTTATAAAGCAAATGGAAACATATTAGCATCCAGGCCAAAAGGTAACCTTATTGACACAACAGCAATAGCTTTTAATTTTCAACACACTTATTTAAATATATTTACATTGACTTCATTACTTGATACAAAACTAACACATCAAATACCTCATATCAGCCAAGTATTAATAATTACCGTAATAAACAATAACATTAAAAAAAATCCTCCAATGCAAATATTTAACTTGGTCTTATCATGAAATGTAAGTCTCGGCTATTTACAGTTGGCTGCTAAAGATTCTCTCGAAACAGAAGATGGGAACATGATTAAGAACAGTTCTAAAGTGAAAACTCCAGTACTAGCAGAATCTCATTCATCATAACCTTAACATCAGTTTGAATAATGGGAAATAAAAAAAAAATAACAAAATGAGAGCATTAAGCTGCGAAAACCTAACAAGACTAGTACAGAATTCTATGGCTACTGAACAGTTAACACTTACTTAGCATCACCAACATTGGCAAAGCCTCCAATGAGAATGCTATATGTCACCAGAGTCAACTCAATGCCCTCAGACTTCATTTCTTCAATGCAAGCTAATGCACCTTGCATATCTCTAGCAACTGCATAAGCGTGAACAAGGCTGCATGAAATGAATTACTTCAATGCAGGAGAATGGAAAGTTATACATGAGTAGTGACACAGAGTTCCTCTGATTTGGATCGATCATTTGATGTCTAGAAAAATTTTTAGTTCTAAAAAGGTGTGCATGAAGGATCGAGACCAAAACGAATGACATAAACATATCCAGCATCACAAGATCTCACGTTCAATTTTCTTTTGATACCTTTCATAAGTTTGGTTGCAGTCATCAAAGAAGCTGATCGCTTATGTTTTCCACTAATTTGGATATATCATTTACTGTTCAGAAACATTTTTATTTTTATAAAAAAATGTGTGAACCAAAGGAAAAATGAAAATTACGATATTCAGCATCACAAGATCTAATGTTAGTTGCAGAGTCATCAAACAACAAGGTCCTCCATATTAAAGTTTTTTATATTGTTGCTTCCATCAACTAATTCTGTGGTAAACAAAAAATGTCAAGATGGATATTATCATAGAGCATATATCAAGTTTTTTTTGTTGAAAGAAAAAAGCGAAATGTACAAACAAGCATTTTGGATTTTGAAAAGTGATCGCACTAGAACACTTTGGATAATTTCAAGCAACATAATTTTTTTATAAACAAAAAAGAACTTGAAATAAATATTAATTGATTATCACTTAAATTTCATTTTTAAGATTAACTGGTAATAAGATTTCAATGATGCTATTTTGAGAAACCATTCCTTTCACTATGTCACATGTATAGTTTCAAATCTTTTCCAATTATTTCTAGTTTCCCCAGACCATGTCAAGATCCACCACAGCTTACAAACTCAAATATCTGCAAATTACAATCTTATCTACGCCATCTCAAGTCTGTATTGTCTGCCATAAATTGCATTTTCAAGCTTTCACCATGCAATAATATGAAGCAGAAGATTGGATAAAGAATGCCCTTACTTTGTATACACATATGAGCTTGGTTCTACTCCTCTTGCTCTCATGCTCTCAAAAGTAGCACGGGCATGATGCTTATCCCCTCTTCTTGCATAGTAGTTAACCATCAAACCATACTCTCTTCTAGATGGCTGAACGAAAAGGAACATTTTCAGCACATGAATAGGACGCACGTATATATAACAACTAGATTACAATCAATTACAAATTCATGCAGCAAGTATCCATGTAGTCTATCACTTGAAGTTTGCACCACATACTAGAGTTGGCAAGAATAATGGCAAGAATAGTCTATATAAAGACAATGCCTCCAGGTCAAAAGATTAATCCAAACAAGACTTCTCTGGGTCATTTAAAATGTGTTACATATACTCTTCATATCCACATTAGCATACTCTTTTCATACTCATCAAACCTTTGTCCCAAAAAAAAAAAAACCCTTAACAACAAAAAAAAAATGCAAAACTCAAGAAAACTAGAAACATGGATGGATGATTTCAGAACTGAAAAAGCTAGAAGGAAGTAGAACATGGTATGCTCGTTTAAGGAACATTAGATAATTATAAACAGAAAATTGAATCAGGATTCTTATCATTATTTGAACCTTCCATTCAAAAGATGGTGTAATTTACTGGATTTTGTCACCATAGAATTTATGTTTTCTGACTGTTTTGGAAAATCATCTAATTAATATGAATATCACATCAAGAGATAATGCGAAAAGATACAAACGCTTGACAATTCTTTTATTGTTCTTTTAACATTCAAAAAGTGAAAACACTAAAAATACTTGCTAAAATCAGATGCAAACATATCTCAGAATTCAAAGCAAGATCGATACCTTTTGTAACCTCTCAAAAGCCGAGACCACTGCCTGCCAATTCTCTGGCTGGGTCTCCAAAACCTTCCGGAAGATTCTGCAAGCATTATCCCTCTCCTCATGCCACTTGGACCGGAACTCCCTCTGGTCAGAACCCGCCACCCAACGGGCCCTCTCCTCCGACCTCGCCTTCAGCCTTCTCCCGTCATCCAGCCTAACGGTAAGAATCCTCCCATGGAACTCCATGCCGTCAAACTCCACCGCCCTCGCGGCCGATTCCTCCACAGTGGGACCTCCATAGATCACAAAGCAGTATCCCACGTTCCGCTCGGGGTCATCGTGGCCCTTAATCAGCACGACGCTCTTCACGGGCCCGAACTGCCGAAAGAACTCCGCAATCTCGTTCTTCTTGATCCAAAGCGGCAGGTTGCCTACAAAGATCTTACCTTTTTGCCGGAATTCGGTGGTAGGCAAAAGGGAGTCGTTGTTGGCTTCCCGAGAGGGCGAATTCCCGACCCTGGACTCGTTTTCTAGGGCTTCCCCAAGCGGAGGAGGAGGAAGAGGAGGCGGAGGAGGAGGGGAGAGCTTGCTCGAGAGCCAGAGCTTGGGGGAGAGGGGGTTGGGGAGATTCTGGCGGTGATTCGAGGGGTCGGGGTCGGGGTCGGTCTGGATGGTGGTGGGGTTTAGGGGGCGGCGGACGGCGGCGGAGAGCGGCGGGGCGGTCTCCGGCAGGGGTTTCCGGGAGGAGTGGAAAAGGGGAGGGGAGGGCTTGTGGGGTTTGGTGGCGAGGTTTGTAGGGGAGAAGGAAGCGGGGAGAGAGAGAAAATCCATGAATTATTTGAATTATTATTGGAGTTGAAGCTACTGAAGGCTGATGAAAACAAGCAGTCCGCTGCGGCTCTTTCGGGATAACCAAGGAGACGAGGTGGAGAGGTTTTGGGTCCTTGCATCGCGCTGGTGATACTGGTGTTGACACGTATCATGCACACGTGAGGGAAAACACGGGAGGGAAAACGGAGGCCACGGGTGCAAATGGCCGGATTGAGTCGGATCACATCACGAGTGATCCTCCGATCTTTGATCGAATCTTGATTTCAAATTTAATTTAATAAAATATTAAATCAGATTTATAATCAAATTTTTTGATCTAATAGATCATTCGAATCAGATCGAATTCATATATAACCAGCCCCAATTCATAAAATATAGGTCCGATTCAGATCTAAGTTCGGATCGGTTCAGATCTAAATTATGAAAATCAAGATCAATAAATATCAAATAAGGATTGTCATTGCATTATTTTGTATAGCAACACCGCCTGAAGGCTTATTTTTCTTCAATGTGTGCTCTTTATTATTGACTTATGTATCAATTTTTAAACTATCAATTAAATACTGAATTTATTACTTATTTTTAACCCATATCTAGTTATATTTATATTTTTATTCTTATTGATATTTCTAATTAAGTCTATGAAGCTAAAATAAGTATCAAGATCTAATTAATAAAAATATGTAAAAATAAGTACCAAGATATTTGACATAATTTGAAAAACTAGTGATAACAACCAACAATCTTTGATCAATAGAATCTTGATTCTTTTCCAGTTTGTGTGTAAAGTCCGACCGAATGAAAATAGGAGAAAGTCAAGAATGCTATTTTATCTATTTTTAAATTAGTATATTTCAATCATTTTTATAATATTAGATGAATAAATATCTAATTCTATTTTCATCATACTTCTTTTTGATGTTGTTGGGTATAAAGTACCCCCCGGCTGAAGTCTGCAGAGGACTGATCCTTCGGAGCTCCTCTGGCTCCCGACCTTGTATGTGACGCCTCTCCGAACTCCCTCGCCGTCTGGACTTCTTCGATGATGGGCCTCAGTGTTCACCCATCGGGTCGCCCCAAAGGCCCTCTGAGCCTCGCTGTTAGCCGTCCTTCTACAGCAATCGACTACCCCCAAACTTTTTCCAGGCCTCGTCAGCATCCGAGCTTCCCCGACAACGAGATTTCTACAGTAACCAGGCTCCTTCCACGTTTCTACGGCGGTCGACCGCCTTCAGGATTCCAGCCGAGCTCCTGCGATAGCCGAACTTCTACCGCGAGCGGCCTACTCCGAACTTCCACTACGAGTGGTCTGCCCCGAACTCCTGCTGCGAGCAGTCTACTCCGAACCCTTACAGCGGACGGCCTACCTCGGATCCCTACTGTAAGCAAATCCCATCTGAGCCTCTGCTGTAAACATATTCCTTCCAACTTCCATTACAGATAGACTTCAGCCGAACTTCTTCGTAGTCGGGTCCCGCGACAACCGATCTTCGATCGAGCTTCTACAATGGGACAGGACTCATTGGCTAGGTCGCTACTCCGAGCTCCCACGATAATTGACCTTCGACCGAGCTTCTACAATAAGCAGTCTCCTTTCAGCCTTCTACAAGAACCAGACTTCGACCAAACCTCCATAGCGGTTGGATATTGGATGAGCTTCTATGACGATCGGACTCCAGTAGCTGGATTCCTACAACGATCGATCGCCTCCAATGTTTGTCGAACCTCTCCAACGCCATCCGAAGTCCATCACCGGCCGACCCTCCACCAGATCCTTCATAAAATCGAACTTCCCCAACGGATCATCTTCAGGCGACTTTCCATATCGGGCGAATCCCAGATGGACTTCTTTAGCAATTGGATTCCTACTGGGCTTCGCCAACGAAAAGTCTCTATCCGAGCTTCTATAGCAGGTGACTGTTGGGAATAGTGTCCCAAAGTCAATCGTCAGCCTGTTGACGGTTGTACTCCTTTTGTATTAGTACATGAATTATAAATAAATAAAAGTTATTTTGGTATTTTTTCATCACAAATGTTTCATCTTCTAATGAACTCCTGTGTTGTGGTGAAGTCCTTAGGACTATTTAGGCTCGACAAAGGAGGATTTGTCGTTTAGTCCTTAAACATGTTCGCGACCAAATGATACGTTGTTACCAAGGACGACAATATTTATCGAGCATAGGTCATTGTGTGCCATATGGGTTGGTTGTCCTCATAACCAAAGAGTGTGGAGACACTGGTATGGCATACAAGTGAGATGTAATGGTACATCTGCACTGAACGTGACCAACTTCGGAGCTATTTCTGCTGTCAAGATTTGCTCCGATGGGATATGAGTATAAATGTCCCTCCGACCTGAGACCGCCACGGTGACTTGCAAGCAACTCACTGCACTTAGGCACTGGACTACCTGAATTTCTAATTCAGTGATGGAAGGTTGCTGGGTGTAGTCAAGTACTTGACTTGTCGGTGCGTGTGTCAAGATGGGATTGACCACTCCAGTTTAGGAGCTGTGTACAGTCGTGTTTCAATTTAGCAAAACCTTGGCCAGGGTAGTCTTAGTGAGGAGTCACAGGACTAATTGAGTTGAGCACGATTCGGATGATATCATCAGGATTGACAGTTTAACCCTGAGTCATCCTAAACACAGGGGTCAAAAGGGATGAATTATACGGTAACCATATTCACGTAGGTTCTGAATGTTGCGATTGTGATTATTCGACCTATCCGATCGTCGGGTACCATTGCTAGATGGTCACTTCGATTAGTACAGAAATTGGTTCCTGTGCTACCGGCTTAGGTTCGAACCTGCGGGGTCACACACATTAGAGGTTCCTTTCTGATCTGATGGCTGATTATGAGTCTTATCTATCTGGGACTCTATGATTGAGAATTAGGATTCTCTAATCATGAGTTCCACACATTTTGGGTACCAGGGTCAAAATTTTGAATTTCAAATTTTGAATTTGAAATTTGAACTCTTTGATCAGGGTTTCATATCGATGGTCTCTGATGCCTGATTGTCCATCAGATTTGGACTCAATATTTATGAGAGGTTTAATTAGTGATTTAATCAATAATTAACTCAATTTGATTGAGTAATTATTTTTGGATCAAGTCCAATTGAATTGGATTCAGTTTGGATTGACCCGATTAGGTTAAATGTTGACCTAATCGCTAAGGTGGTTTAGTCCCTGATTTGATCAGGGGTTAGATTTAGTTAATTCCTGATTTGATTAGGATTTTATTAAGCCTAATTAAGCCTAATTATGTTGGGTTTAATTTGGTCTAATTGTGCTCAACCTATTTTAAACTAGGTTGGCTCAATTTGAATCAAACCACCTTGTTTTAAATTCCCTGCGTCACCCAACTTCCTTGCACCCATTTGAATTCACGAGAAGAAACTTCTCGTGAAATTTTTCTCACATAAAACCCTTCCCACGTCCTCATTTGTGCGCCATATGGATGGATAAATTAATTAGTTAGCCATTCAAATTCAAAGCATGTTTGAATTTGAATGGATAACTTATCACTTGCCCTTTCATCCTTATCCATTTTGTGTGCCACATTACTTACACGAGAAAAGGTTTCTCGTGAAACTTTTCCACGCACAAAGAGCCACGCCCCTTCTCTTCTCATGCCCAAAAGGATAGGAATAAGTTGGTTTTCGTTTGAATTCAAATTTGATTTGAATTCAAATGTGTAACCTCTTATCTTTATCCTCTCACGCGGATAAGACACGTTCGACGTTGTTTTAAAAAGAGGAGAAAGGTGGGACGTACGTAGAAAAATTAGGAGAGAAACTTTGAGGCATGAGGAAGGCTTCTGCGCAAGGTGAAGGTCCAAAATCTTCCGAGAGAAAAAGAAAGAAAAGAGAGAAAATTGGGCGTAGGGTTTTTGGTGTGTACCCTAGGGTTTCTACCTAGGGTTCGGGAAGTGAGATTGGTATGCCACGAGTGTCGTGAGTCCACCAAATTTTAGAGAGAGATCCATCAGCCTCTCAAGTAACTGTGCAGATGATCCAGAGCATCCGAGAAGTCGGCACACATCGATCGAAGGAGTTCGATCAACATCTGCCATCAAAAGGGTGAAATCACGAACTAGCATTCGTGAGGAGCTGATCAGACGGGAGCTTCGTGTGGACGATCCGCAGAGGCCAAATAGTTGGGTGGCTGCGACGTGATGATCAGAGCCCTCCGACGGTGATCAGATTGCGGTGATCGACTACCCGCAAAAGGTGATGTGTTCTGAACACAGTACTGTAAAACGTTTACTGATTCAAATTTGAATTTCAAATTTAAATGCATGCTGTTGTATCATATTTAGATCCTAGTGTAGGGTTAATTAGTATTAATTAATGAGATTAATTAATAATTTCGCTGTAAAATAGTAATTTTGAAAAAGTTTTAAAATTACCATTTTGCCCCTGCACTAAATTTTCGCCACAATTGGTATCAGAGCAGGTTCTAGAATATGATATACATATGCATGCGTAGATTAAGGTGTAATCTATAAGTTTAAATTTGAAATTCAAAATTCGAAATTTGAAATTCAAAAAGATTTGAAATTTGAAATTTGAAATTTGTTAGAAGTTTCAAATTTGAAATTCAAAATTTGAAATTTGAAATTTGGTTGAAATCTCAAATTTGAAATTTGAAATTTGAAATTTGAAATTCAAAATTTGAAATTTGAAATTTGGTTGAAATCTCAAATTTGAAATTTGAAATTTGAAATTCGAAATTTGAAATTTGAAATTCAAAATTCAAAATTTAAAATTCAAAGATTGAAAATTCGAAATTTGAAATTTGGTTGAAATCTCAAATTTGAAATTTAAAATTTGAAATTTGAAATTTGAAATTTGAAATTCAAAATTTAAATTTTAAATTTGTATATTTAGATATACATGATCCAGGTAGCAAGTAATCTAATTGGGTTGGTTGCCATGGCCGTCCGGTCATAGGAGAAAAGTAGGGTTTAAAGGCCCTCTCTTCCCATTCGATGGAGTCTCCTATGGCGGTAGGGGTGCCGATGCAATTATATCCCATGCCGATGAAGCAGCGAAAGGACTTAATTAAGAAATTTATCATGAATGTGTTAGATTAGATCTAAA
Source organism: Elaeis guineensis (assembly GCF_000442705.2). Classification (NCBI taxonomy): domain Eukaryota; kingdom Viridiplantae; phylum Streptophyta; class Magnoliopsida; order Arecales; family Arecaceae; genus Elaeis; species Elaeis guineensis. The sequence continues at coordinate 58,085,686 of NC_026000.2, forward strand.
AGAAAATTTATGATTTATTTTGAGTTATTTTCTGTTATGAAATGAGCAATAGAATTGCTGTTTATGAAATGTGCTGACCCGTTTGTGAAATGAGTTAACACATTTGGTGAACAGAAAATAAAATCTTTCAAATTTGAAAATTATTTTTGTTGCCCAGCTATGCAACCCAAGAGGGGGGGTGAATTGGGTTTTAAAAATTTTAGGCTTAACTAATTACTTGTAAAAATTATATATCAAAAGCTTAATGAATGAGGAGAGAGACTTTAGTTTGAGATTAATTACTTAAAACAAGAATGCAAGGATATAATGGAGAAATAAAGAGAAACAATAAAGCATGCCACAAACACAATGATTTATAGTGGTTCGGTGCCAACCTTGCACCTACATCCACTCCCCAAGCTCCTACTTGGGAATTCCAATCCACTAAACTTTGTATTCAACCCGAATACAACCGTCGGAAACTCCGACACTAGCTATCCCAAGCTAGTCCACTTGTTTCCGGGTACAAGCCGACCCAATACACTCCAATTTCAGGTTCGGTCAACCTTTCCTTGTTTTGGAAACCCTCCAAAACAAAAAAATTACTCACAAGATAAAATCAGTTTAGAGCACAAATAAGTACAAGAATAGCTCCTTAAGTGAGCGAATATAACAATAAATACGCTTTACTCAAATGAAGAAGCCCCTCTTGGATTTCCTCAAAGTGGATGAGAGATGAAGTAAATGCTTGAGGAGTTGGTGAGCTTGATTGATGGCTTCTTGAAGGCTTTTAAATGAGCTCTTGAATGATGTTGAGTAGTTGGCTTGAGAAACCTTCTCTTGAATGCACTTGAATGCCCTCTTGAATGCTCTTGATTTTCTCTTTTCAAATCACTTGAATGCCTCTTGGATATTTTGATCTCTCTTCTTTTTGTTTTCCACCTTTTGAAACCTTTATAGCCTTAAGAGACAAGGAAAAACAAACTAGGCAGAAAAAGAGCCGTTAGAGCACAAAAAGCAGCATTAAAAAGCAACCAAATCTGGCCAAAAACTAGCCGTTACAGGCAAATCCCGACATATGAGTCGACTCATGAGTCGACTCATGCCTCAGGGGTCGACTCATGAGTCGACCTCTGTTGCAAAGTCCAGAGATTGGGTTTCTGGATTTTCTTGGCCCAAAACAGCAGAGGTCGACTCATGAGTCGACTCATGCCTTGTGGGTCGACTCATGAGCCGACTCACAGGTCGTGCCAAGCCAGAAAACCAGCGTGCCATGGCTAATCTTTGCGTGCCAATCAGCTCATAGTTTCATGAGTTGACTCATGAGTCGACTCATGAACTTCAAACCTTCATAACTCCAAAAATATAAGTCCAAAAACCATGAAACTTTCACCAATAGATTACATATCATTTGTTCTACACGATGATGCTATCAAATCAGAGTTTTGATGAAATTACGATTTTGCCCCTGTAGAGCATAAGGTCTTTTTCACATAAAAATTATTTGTATCCCTTCAAACTGTTTTGTAGTCATCAAAATCAATCTAGGAGCAACAATCTCCCCCTTTTTGATGATGACAAAACATTTGAACAAAAGTATTTTTCTGAATCATGAATTTCAACAGATTGTATTTTAGGTGCATATGCTTGAAAAGATTATGATTCTTTTGGCATGTGATACAAATGGTTGTATACATAAATAGTTTGTCCATTTGCTTAAAGATTGGAAGATATGCTCATTGGATAATTGTTTTGGTGTTAGAGCAGAAAATTTGATTTTATTATCAGAGCAAACTGTATTTTGAAAAATTTTCTCAATTCTCAAAACTAGTCATGTGTGCCAAAGCATATTGAATAGTTGATTTGGAAAGAGTATTAGTGCATTTAAGTTTAAGATGTATCAGAGCAAGAGAAATGAAAATTTTGCAATGTATCAGTGTAGGGAAAAACAATTTTACAAAGTATCAGAGAAAAATTTTGCAAAGTATCAGAGTAATAAAAACAGTTTGTCAATGTATCAGAGTAAAATTGAGTAATGTATCGGAGTAGTAAAAAAAAATTGTCAAAGTATTAGAGCAATGTATGCAATATATCAGAGTGGGTTTGGAATTTGAAAGCCTATCAAAGCATATTCAATGGTTTACAGCAAATCAGAGTATGAGTAATTTTAAAAGGTACTTATTTGCAGTATATTTAGCATTTGTACTTAAAATTGTTTAGCATTTGTACTTAAAATTGTTTAGCATTTGTACTTAAAATTGTCAATGTATTTATTTCTCATAATTTGTAGTGTTTGCTTTTGATGGATTTATTTGTGTTTAATTTCTCCCCCTTTTTGACATCATCAAACAAGGTTAAGTCCTTTTTCTGAAGCATTCATTAATTTCTCCTCTTGTAGGGTTTGCTCCCCCTTAATGAAGCAACTATTAACAGCAATCATAAAATGATAATCCCATAAAGAGAAGACAATATTTCACAAAAGAGAATATATATAACCAAAGTAAGATAATCATCATTCCAAAGGTAAAGCCATAATTGTTTCAGTACATAGATTGTAACATAAAAAGTAACATACAAAGTCAACTAGCTCATGTCAATACATGGCCCCAAAAAAAATACAGATCCTAGAGAGGACTAAACACTAAGACCTAGGATCTAGAAATGATCAATGATCAGAATCATCAGAAATGTGATAAGGAGCAGATGAATCTGGATCTGAGATGCATCCTCGACCCCGTCTGCCTCTGGCATGAGAGGAAGAACTGGCACGAGCAGGCGAACGGGAGGAACTGGGTGGCTGAGAACGCTGAGAAGCTAGGGACTGAACTGAAAGGGTAAGTCTGATGGAGTCAAGTACAGTCAGTGCCCTGGAGACAGCCTGGAGAAGTGCAGTGAACTGAGTAGTAGCTTGCTCACTTGATCCTCTGATCTCCTTCCTCAGTAACTCATAACCGCCCTCAAGAGCTCCTCTGAGTCTGCCGGCCTCTGCAGTGAGATCAGTGACCTCAATCGTAGACTCCTGAGGCTGAGGGTGTGCCAAATCGAAGACCTGCCCCTGTAACTCGAGAACTCTGCCAGTCAATCTCAGTACAGTGTCCTCAAGCTGCTGAATCCTCATGGACTGATCTGCCATCATCTGATATACTGTGGAGATGTGGGGAGTCAAAGTCTGATTAGTAGAAGTAGCCCCTGGTACAAATGAAGTACTGCTCATCTGACTCGACATCAAAGAGACCATACGCTGTGCAATCCGCTCAATCTGATAATCGGACAGTGTGAACTCTGGCGGAGGTGCTCTGCTCTATGGCTGATGCACAGGTGTGGGTATCCTGGTAAACTCAGAAGGGCCAGCCTCTGGATCCGGAAAGAACTGTATATCTGGTGAAGCTGCCCTGAAGTCATGAACAGGAGATGATGGTTCTTCTTCTTCTTCAGCTCTGACTCCTGCTGTATCCTCAGCTCTTTCTTCTGTTCTTTCCTCAGCTCCCCTGATCCAACCACCACCACTTTTTGTGAACCCCATTCGATGCAAGGTGTGTAGGTTGAAGGTATCAACATGAGACAGTTTGGTGGGAGCCTCCCCCTCACAACTAACTCCAAACCTCCTGAAAACTCTAGTCAGGGCCATACCATAAGGCAAATGTGCCTTAGATCTGTTCAGAGTCTCTCTCATGGCCTCTATCATAAGTGCTGGGAGGTTTAGGGGGGTTTCTGTGATAATGTGAAACATAATGCATATATCCCTGCCTGACAGAAGATCGTGCCTACCACTCCTAGGGAAGAAAAGTTTTGTGACCATTTGATGTAAGATTCTCATTTCTATAGGTAAAATCTTGGCCTCTAGTTTATTCAAATTCCCTTGGTAGGTTCCTCCAAGTATAACACTTATACCTTCTTCTTTCACGGGGAGTTCCATGTATACATAACCTTCACTAGGTAAGTGTAAAATCTCCCCTAAAATCATAGGATCCAGACAGATATCAATCCCTTTCACAGTTGAAGTTACTGACCCATTTCCATAGATAAGATTCTGATAAAACTCCCTAACAAGGTCAACAAAGGTGACTTCTTTGAGTGAACAGTAAAAGCTCCATCCCTGATTTTTGATCTTACTTGCTAAAGAAAATCCCTCACTTTCAAAGAACCGGAAGTCAATGTTTTTCCCGGTTTCTACTTTTCTATCGGAGAGAGGGTTCTTACTGGGGGTTTGAGAAGACTGTGAAGGACCTTGAACTGAAGCTGGAACGGGAGCAGAGGAGGACTGTGCCGCTTGTCTTTTCCTTCTGACACTTTCTTCAAGTTCCCGGACAGACTTTCTCCTTTGGGGAAGTTTCATTTTTGGTGCCATAACCTCTTCAATACCAGGCGAGGAGACTTGAGGAGCAAGTGAGAGAGTGGAGGAAGGATCACAAGAGAGTGATTTGAGATTTTGGAGGAGAGAATGAGTGGATTTGAGAGGGACGGTGGAGTGCTAGGGCACGCTCCAACCGTGAAGAACAAGGGAAGAGGTCACAAAAGAACCTTTCCCCGAGTGGCGATTTGCGGTGGAGAGGAGGCGGGAGGAGTTCCACAAGCTTAAGCCTTGGAAATGGAGTAAATGGGAGAAGGGAGAATGGATTTCGGAAGGAGGAAGACGACCGTGAGGGTCGGCTCACGAACGGCAACTCAAATATAAAACCTTCAGCCCGTTGGAAGTTGCTGGGAATTACAAGTTTGCCATTGAGTCGACTCATGGGGGTCGACTCATGAAGTTCAGAAAATCAGAAAAAATGTGAATAAATTCCAGAAAAATTTGAAATTTAGGGAGAAGGAGTTTAGCTCTAAGATGAGTTTTTAGAATGAAAAACTTGAGCTTTTGGGACCAAGAAAGGTGTTGGAAATTGAGCTCTTAGGAAATTTTGACCATAAATCATTGGAATTTGAAAATTAATTCAAGCAAATGGATCAAGAATTCCTAGATTTCTCCTAATTTCACAGAATCTATCCTCACTAAGGGCCTTTGTAAAGATATCAGCTAATTGATTTTCGGTGCAAACATATTCAAGAATTATATTTTTGTTTTGAACATGTTCTCTTATGAAGTGATGTCTTATTTCAATATGTTTGGATCTAGAGTGTTGAATAGGATTTTTAGATAGATTTATGGCACTTGTGTTGTCACATCTTATTGGTGTTTCATTAAGTTTAATTTCAAAGTCTTCGAGTTGTTGCTTAATCCACAAGATTTGAGCACAACAACTTCCGGCTGCAATGTATTCGGCCTCAGCCGTAGACAGTGCTACCGAATTTTGTTTCTTGCTAAACCATGAGATTAGGTTAACTCCAAGAAATTGACAAGTTCCACTTGTGCTTTTTCTATCTAGTTTACATCCAGCAAAGTCAGCATCAGAATATCCTAATAAATCTATTTGTGAGTCCTTAGAGTACCATAACCCTAAAGTTTGAGTACCATTTAAGTATCTAAGGATTCTTTTAACAGCATTCAAATGAGATTCTTTAGGATTAGATTGATATCTAGCACATAAACAAACACTAAACATGATATCAGGCCTACTTGCAGTTAAATATAATAATGATCCAATCATACCTCTATAGTATTTTAAGTCTACACATTTACCTTCATCGTCCTTGTCAAGCTTACATGAGGGACTCATTGGTGTGCCAATGGGTTTGGAGTTCTCCATTCCAAATCTTTTGAGTAGTTCCTTGGTGTACTTGCTTTGGGTGATAGAGATTCCCTCTTTTGATTGTTTGATTTGGAGTCCGAGAAAGAAGGTGAGTTCTCCCATCATGCTCATCTCGAACTCTCCCTGCATAAGCTTAGCAAAGTCTTGACAAAGGGATTCATTAGTAGACCCAAAAATTATGTCATCAACATAAATTTGTATAATTAGCATATCATTTTGGTTTCTTTTAATAAATAGAGTTGTATCCACATTGCCTCTTGAGAAACCATTATTTAGTAGAAATTTGCTTAGCCTTTCATACCATGCTCTAGGTGCTTGTTTTAATCCATATAATGCCTTATTCAACTTAAAACCATGATTAGGAAAGGCATGATTTTCAAATCCAGGGGGTTGTTCTACATAAACTTCTTCAGCAATAAATCCATTTAAAAAGGCACTTTTAACATCCATTTGAAACAATTTGAATTTCATAAAGCAAGCATATGCAAGTAGAAGTCTAATGGCTTCTAATCTAGCTACTGGTGCAAAGGTTTCATCAAAATCAATCCCTTCTTCTTGATTATATCCTTTAGCAACCAATCTTGCTTTATTTCTAATTACATTTCCATGCTCATCTAATTTGTTTCTAAAGACCCATTTTGTGCCAATTATTGAACAGTTTTTAGGTCTTGAAACCAAAGTCCAAACATTATTTCTTTCAAATTGATTAAGTTCCTCTTGCATTGCATTAATCCAATTATGATCTTTTTCAGCTTCTTCAACAGTTTTAGGTTCAAAATGAGATACAAAAGCACAATGATTAAACACATCTCTAAGTGAAGAGCGAGTTTTTACACCATGCATAGGATCACCAATAATTAACTCCTTAGGGTGGTTGTGAACATACCTCCATTCCTTGGGTAGGTCATTTGTACCTTGAGGTTGTTCTTGAATTTCCTCACCTATCTCATCTTGTTTGTCTTCTTGTTCCTTGTCCTCTGGAGTTGCTGAATCTTTCAGAGTGATCTCCTTCATTCCTTCTATTAATAGATCTGCATCATCAACACCCTCATTCTTCCTTGAAGGAAGATCGTTAGATTCATCAAAGACAACATGAATGGACTCCTCAACTATTAGGGTTCTTTTATTAAAAACTCTAAAAGCTTTACTAGTGGAGGAGTAACCCAGAAAGATTGCTTCATCTGATTTTGCATCAAATTTACCAAGTCTTTCCTTACCATTATTTAATACAAAACATCGGCAACCAAAAACATGAAAATATGCAATATTTGGTTTTCTTCCTTTCCAAAGTTCATAGGAGGTTTTCTTAAAAAATTGTCTAATTAAAGCACGATTTAGAATGTAATATGCTGTGTTAATAGCTTCCGCCCAAAAATATCTTGGAAGGTTGCTTTCACAAAGCATGGTACGGGCCATTTCTTCTAAGGTTCTGTTTTTCCTTTCAACTACCCCATTTTGTTGGGGTGTTCTAGGAGCAAAGAAGTTATGGCCGATTCCATTCTCATCACAAAATTTTTCAAAGTCTTGATTTTCAAATTCAGTTCCATGGTCACTTCTAATATTTTGAATTGAAAATCCTTTTTCATTAGTGACTTTTCGATGAAATTTAGTGAAAATATGAAAAGTTTCATCTTTGTGTGCCAAAAAGAAAACCCAAGTAAAACGTGAATAATCATCTATTATTACAAAACCATATCATTTTCTTCCTAGACTTGTGGTTCTAGTTGGTCCAAATAAATCCATATGCAAAAGCTCTAATGGTCTAGAAGTTGAAACAATGTTTTTGGATTTAAATGAAACTCTAGTTTGCTTACCTAGTTGACATGCATTACAAATCCTATCTTTTTCAAAATTCAGTTTAGGCAAGCCATGAACTAATTCTTTCTTAATTAATTTTGAAAGAGAATGCATGCTAATGTGAGCAAGTCTACGATGCCAAAGCCAACTAGTCTCATTAATTTTAGCATTTAAGGATACTAGGCATTGCATGTCTAATTTGGCTAAATCATTTAGATCTACCATATAAACATTGCCATGTCTATGTCCTATAAATTTGATGCCATCATTAATAGGACTAGTCACAATACAAACAGATGATTCAAAAACTACTTTATACCCTTTATCACAAAATTGACTAATGCTAAGTAAGTTATGCTTTAAACCTTTAACTAACAAAACATTTTCAATATATTTGGAGGGAGTGATACCAATGTTACCTATCCCGATGATCTTTCCTTTGCCATTATCTCCAAAGGTGACCATCCCTCCATCCTTAGCATCAAGCGTGATGAATTGTGATTCATCACCAGTCATGTGTCTCGAGCATCCACTGTCCAGATACCATTTCCTGTTTTCTCCATGGGATGCTAGACACACCTGCAAACAAATATCAAGTTTTTGTTTTAGGTACCCAAGCTTTCTTGGGTCCTTTTTGGTTAGTCAAGATGGTTCCTTTTGGAACCCATATTTTCTTTACAGTTATGTTTGCACAAGTGTAAAATTTATGTCCTATTCTACCACATTTAAAACAAGTAGTATTGGTAGGCTTGTTACTTGAATAATTTACATAAATATTTTTCAGAAATTTTTGTTTCTTTAAGGGGTTATAGCCAAGTCCGACCTTATCATATACGGCCTTTTGATTTTCAAGAATCATATTTAGTTTGTTTGAACTTAAGGTGAATTTATCTACTATAGGTTTCAGCTTATTAATATCATTCTTTAGGCTTTGGTTCTCTTGAAGCAAAGTAGATTTTTCAATTGAAAGATTTTCTGCTTGTTTTACTAAAGACTGATTTTTCAGTTTTAGTTCTTTGTTTTTCATTCCTAGTTTCTTCAATTCATCAATTAAATCATTGAAGGCTTCATGCAATTCTTCAAAAGTAAATTCACTAGGGGTTTCAGAAATTACCTCATTATCGTGTGCCATAAGGCACAGGTTGGCTTGTTCTGTTGAGGTCTCCTCATCGGAGCTTGAGTCGTCGCTCGCACTCCATGTGGCCATCATTGCCTTCTTTTTGAACTTTTTGGGACCTTTCTTCAATTGTGGACATTCGGATTTGAAATGCCCCGGCTTCTTGCACTCATAGCATATAAGGGGTTGATCTTTTTCTTTCTCTTTGCTTTGTTCCCCTTTTGTGAAAGGTCTCTTTCTCATCCCCTGTTTCCTCTTTCTTAGGAACTTCTTGAATCTTCGGGTGATGAGTGCCATTTCTTCATCCTGTTCTTCATCTTCTGTGTCGTCAGTTTCTTCATCAGGAGAGGCTGTGGATTTGAGGGCAATGGTTCTCTTCTTTTTGACTTCATCCTCTTGATGTTGCTTCATGCTAAGCTCGTGAGTCATCAAGGATCCAAGAAGCTCTTCTAGAGGTAGAGTGTTCAAGTCCTTTGCTTCTTGGATAGCAGTCACCTTGGCTTCCCAGGTTCTTGGCAATGACCTGAGAATCTTCCTTACAAGCTCACTGTTAGTATAAGATTTGCCAAGACTCTTCAAACCATTAATTATATCAGTAAAGCGAGTAAACATAGCAGTTATGGACTCTTCATGCTCCATTTTAAATAACTCATATTTATGTACAAGCATGTTTATTTTGGACTCCTTTACTTGATTTGTTCCCTCATGGGTTACTTCTAACCTATCCCATATTTCTTTAGCAGATGCACAGGTAGAAATACGATTAAATTCATTTGCATCAAGTGAACAATAAAGAACATTCATAGCTTTAGCATTTAACTGTGCCAATTTCTTATCAACCTCATCCCATTCTCTTTCGGGTTTGGTTGACTCCACACCATCTATTATCTTGGTGGGTGTGTGTGGACCGTTCACTATGATACTCCACATATCATAGTCTAGTGCTTGTATGAAAATCTTCATCCGAGCTTTCCAATAGGTGTAGTTAGACCCATTGAAAAGTGGAGGTCGGTTGGTAGATTGCCCCTCGGTTAGAGAAGTGCCGACGTGGGTTGCCATAGATCTTTGGCTCTTTGATTGTTAGATCAAAGAAGGGCTAGAGCACCGGGCTCTGATACCACTTGTTGTCCAGCTATGCAACCCAAGAGGGGGGGTGAATTGGGTTTTAAAAATTTTAGGCTTAACTAATTACTTGTAAAAATTATATATCAAAAGCTTGATGAATGAGGAGAGAGACTTTAGTTTGAGATTAATTACTTAAAACAAGAATGCAAGGATATAATGGAGAAATAAAGAGAAACAATAAAGCATGCCACAAACACAATGATTTATAGTGGTTCGGTGCCAACCTTGCACCTACATCCACTCCCCAAGCTCCTACTTGGAAATTCCAATCCACTAAACTTTGTATTCAACCCGAATACAACCGTCGGAAACTCCGACACTAGCTATCCCAAGCTAGTCCACTTGTTTCTCGGGTACAAGCCGACCCAATACACTCCGATTTCAGGTTCGGTCAACCTTTTCTTGTTTTGGAAACCCTCCAAAACAAAAACAATTACTCACAAGATAAAATCAGTTTAGAGCACAAATAAGTACAAGAATAGCTCCTTAAGTGAGCGAATATAACAATAAATACGCTTTACTCAAATGAAGAAGCCCCTCTTGGATTTCCTCAAAGTGGATGAGAGATGAAGTAAATGCTTGAGGAGTTGGTGAGCTTGATTGATGGCTTCTTGAAGGCTTTTAAATGAGCTCTTGAATGATGTTGAGTAGTTGGCTTGAGAAACCTTCTCTTGAATGCACTTGAATGCCCTCTTGAATGCTCTTGATTTTCTCTTTTCAAATCACTTGAATGCCTCTTGGATATTTTGATCTCTCTTCTTTTTGTTTTCCACCTTTTGAAACCTTTATAGCCTTAAGAGACAAGGGAAAACAAACTAGGCAGAAAAAGAGCCGTTAGAGCACAAAAAGCAGCATTAAAAAGCAACCAAATCTGACCAAAAACTAGCCGTTACAGGCAAATCCCGACATATGAGTCGACTCATGAGTCGACTCATGCCTCAGGGGTCGACTCATGAGTCGACCTCTGTTGCAAAGTCCAGAGATTGGGTTTCTGGATTTTCTTGGCCCAAAACAGCAGAGGTCGACTCATGAGTCGACTCATGCCTTGTGGGTCGACTAATGAGTCGACTCACAGGTCGTGCCAAGCCAGAAAACCAGCGTGCCATGGCTAATCTTTGCGTGCCAATCAGCTCATAGTTTCATGAGTTGACTCATGAGTCGACTCATGAACTTCAAACCTTCATAACTCCAAAAATATAAGTCCAAAAACCATGAAACTTTCACCAATAGATTACATATCATTTGTTCTACACGATGATGCTATCAAATCAGAGTTATGATGAAATTACGATTTTGCCCCTGTAGAGCATAAGGTCTTTTTCACATAAAAATTATTTGTATCCCTTCAAACTATTTTGTAGTCATCAAAATCAATCTAGGAGCAACAATTTTCGAAATGCCAAACCCTGACCCATCAGCCCAAGTACTTAATTAAAAGAATTAAGTATTGTCTAGTAGGTCTAGAATTGTGAATTAAGACCTAAGACAATTGCATAAACTTTTGGGTCAATGGGTTAGATGAATTAGGTCCATAATTGGGTTAGACCTAAGGTTAGTTTAAAAAATGGATGAATTGGAGTAATTGGTCAAATCTAATCAAAAGTTGAATTAGATTAGGTCAAGGATACTCTAGACTCAACTTCAATAGTTGTAGTTGAATGGGTCCATGTCTTTAACTAGACCAAGATGGACTTAATTCATGGCTACGCGTGGAGCTCTATTTACTAAGTTGATCAAAATTAAAGCTAATGAACCGGTTGGTGTCTAAGGTAAGTTCGGCAGTTTTGACCAGTGGTTCTTAAGCGGGAGCTACTCGCATTGATTCGATCATTGACGAGTTAATGGCAAATCCCCACCACTGATCTCACTTACCTGGCCAATCTGGTAAGTTAGATTTTGATTAGATCACTTGGTGATTAGAGCTCACCCATGTCATTAGAAAATCAGTAAGACTGATTTAGGTGCTCCTAATGCCAGCTTTAATTAAATCCTTTTTAATCTGACTTGGTGAAGTCAGTGGGAGGATTGAAATTGGCTGGATGATTTCTTCTCTACTATTCTTTAATAAAATTCTCAAAATTATTAGGTCCCTAAAATGATTAAGTTTAATGATAACTAAGTCATAGCCTCCCATTAAGTGAATGATAATGAGTCCATTAGTTCAATGATCATTGGAGGCCCAAAGGCCTGGTGCTCATTGGCCAATGGAATTATTATTCATAATATGATAATTTGATTGAGTCTTTCTGATGGTGGTTAGGTTGGCCGGCCAAAGTCGGGCCTGATCATTTATTGGTCCGATTCACTAAATTAAGTCATGTTAATGGTTGGACCTAACCAGATCTTTTCAGTGGAGGCCAAAGCCTACTGATTAGGTTCTGGGGCAAAATCAATTACTAGAAGTTGTTTAGAGAAACAACTGGTTAAGAACCTACCCATAGATGCACATGGGTTGACCAACCAAAGTTGGGCTCGTGTGTAGTCTGTGTGGATTCTAGTACCCATTAAGGAATTAAAGTAATTCCTCGAATTGGAGGATGAGGCTACCAGTTCGTAAAAATATTGGGAAAAACTTTAGACTAAAGTCCAAGTCTTTAGTATTAATTTATGTACTAATAGAGGTCTCGTTTTTCTTTAAGCAGCTATGGCCACTACCCTGTCGCTCCGGTCATTATTAGATAATGACAAGCTCATGGGACCCAATTTCGATAGCTGGTATCGAAAATTGAAAATCGTCCTTGAGCATGAACGGATCCTTTATGTAGTAACGGATCCAGTACCTGAGGAGCCAGCTCCGAACACTAGTAAAGCGATCCGAGATACTTACTTGAAGTGGCTCAATGATCGCACCACCGTTCGATGTATTATGCTGGCAGCAATGAATGACGAGTTCAGCCGAAGGTTTGAGAATGCCCAGCCACAGGAGATGCTTCAAATGTTGAACGACTCCTTTGGCACGCCTGACGACGTTGAAAGGCACAAAACTAGTTGTGCTATTTTCAATGCTCGGATGAGGGATGGGGCCTCAGTCACTGATCATGTACTGTATATGATCGAGATGATTGAGCGCCTAAGCAAATTGGGCTTTCCTCTGCACGAGCAGCTCGGTAAGGATGCGATCCTTAATTCCTTGCCCAAGTCCTTCCTCCCATTCCTTACTCATTTTTGAATGACAAAGCCTGCAGTAAACTACCACGGATTGTTGGGGTTGCTGCAGAACTTTGAGAAGGATCACCAACTCCATAAGGAGTCGGTGAATGTAGTGGGAGGGTCTTCTTCTCGTCGTCAACCCTTTGGGAAGGGAAAGAAGAACAAGAAGAAGAAAAATAAGAAGGTGCAATCTCATGCTGGGACAGTAGCACGGGGTCAGACCAAGAAGCGCAAGCATGATCAGAGCCAGGCGGAGTGCTTCTTTTGCAAGAAGCACGGGCATTGGAAGAGGAATTGTCCTCAATACATTGCCTCCCTGGATCCGAACAGGCCAAAGAAGAAGCAAGGTAATTATATGATAACTCCTTGCAACTTTTCGATTTGTGATACTACTGCCTGGGTATTGGATACCGGAAGCCCTTATCATATTTGTAATTCGATGCAGGGTCTGCAGGTCAGTAGGAGATTTGATGAAGGCGAGAGGTTCCTGAATGTTGGAGATGGAAGCAAAGTTCCAGTTCTAGCTTTAGGAATCATGAGTCTTGTAATCAATTCTCGTAATGTAATTCTGAGTGAATGTCACTATTGTCCAAGTTTTTTATTAAATATTATTTCTGTAGGCCTTTTGGCCATGTACGGTTATGATTTTTTAATAAAAAAAATATTTGCAATATCATTTTGAATGGTGTTACAATATTTGTTGGATAATTAAATAATGGAATTTACTTACTATCACAGCCTGTTAATGTGGTTCAAAAATTCGGTAAACGCTCTAGAATAGATAATGTGTCAGAAGTCTACCTTTGGCACTGTAGGCTAGGTCATATCAATAAGAACAGGATAAACAGGTTGGCTCAAGAAGGAATTCTTGAAGTTAGTGATTGTGAATCACTTCCAACCTGTGAGTCCTGTCTTCTTGGAAAGATGACCAAGTCACCTTTTACTGAAAAAGGTGAGCGAGCCAGTGAACTCTTAGGTCTGGTACATTCTGATGTATGTGGACCCATGAGCTCAAGTGCAAGAGGTGGATTTTTCTACTTCATAACCTTCACAGACGACCTATCTAGGTATGGGTATGTCTATTTAATGAAGCATAAGTCGGAATCATTTGAAATGTTCAAACTATTCCGAAATGAGGTAGAAAAATAAACTGAGAAGTGTATTAAAACTCTTCGATCTGATCGAGGAGGTGAATACCTTTCCAATGAGTTTCTGACGTATCTAGGGGAGAATGGGATTCTCTCTCAGTGGACTCCTCCTGGAACACCACAGCATAATGGTGTGTCTAAAAGGAGGAATCGGACCCTGTTAGACATGGTTCGATCCATGATGGGGTTTGCTGGTCTGCCGATCTCCCTCTGGGGATATGCGCTCGAATCGGCTTGTTACCTTCTAAATAGAGTTCCGAGTAAGTCTGTAGCCAAAACGCCATATGAGATATGGATAGGACGTAAGCCAGTACTCTCGCACCTTAGGGTTTGGGGGTGTCCGGCTTATGTTAAATATTTAATTACAGACAAGCTTGGACCTAGGTCTGACAAGTGTAATTTTATAAGGTACCCAAAAGAGACCAAAGGGTATTATTTCTATCTTGCTGATGAGCAAAAGGTGTTTGTCAGCCTTAAGGCAATCTTTTTAGAAAAGGAGTTCCTTAGTGAAGGAACTGTTGCCTCTAAAGTCGAACTTGACGAAGTTCGACAGGTGGAAAAACCGACACATGTTACTGAACCTGAACCGGATTTGATTAGATCAGATCCGGAGCCCATTGATTATGCACCCTTAAGGCGGTCTGGTAGAGTACCACATCAACCGGACAGATACTATGGTTTCTTGGTCCGAGATGGTGATCCTATCGAACTTGATGAAAATGATGAGGATCCGATCACCTACATGGATGCAATGCAGAGACCTGACTCTGAGAAATGGCTAGAGGCCATGAAATCCGAAATGGAGTCCATGAAGGTCAACGATGTGTGGACATTGGTTGACCCACCCGAAGGAGTAAAACCCATAGGGTGTAAGTGGGTCTTCAAAAGGAAGAGGGGCGCAGACGGAAAGGTGGAGACCTATAAAGCCCGTCTGGTTGCCAAGGGATATCGTCAACGTTATGGTATAGACTATGACGAGACGTTTTCTCCTGTGGCAATGCTCAAATTCATTCGGATTATGCTTGCGATAGCTGCCCATCTGGACTATGAAATCTGGCAGATGGATGTGAAGACAGCTTTCCTAAACGGAGAGCTGGACGAAGAGGTGTATATGATACAACCTGAAGGGTTCACATCCACAGATGAGTCTAAGGTGTGCAAGCTACAGAGGTCCATTTATGGACTTAAGCAGGCATCTCGGAGTTGGAACATACGTTTTGATAGGACGATCAAAATGTATGGCTTCGTTAAGAATGCAGAAGAACCCTGCATTTATAAGTGGGCTAATGGTCCAGCAGTAGTATTTCTTGTATTGTATGTGGATGACATTCTCTTAATCGAGAATGATGTCCCTGCATTACAGGGAATAAAAATTTGGCTATCGTCACAGTTCTCCATGAAGGATCTGGGAGAAGCTTCATACATCCTAGGGATGAGGATCTATAGGGATAGATCCAAAAAGTTGCTTGGCTTATCCCAGTCCACGTACATTGATACTATGCTGAAAAGGTTCAGCATGGAAAATTCCAAGAAAGGCTATCTACCGATAGGCCATGGAATTTCTCTCTCGAAGAGGGATTGTCCGACAACACCTCAAGAGAGAGAGCGTATGGGTAGGATTCCATATGCTTCGGCAGTGGGATCTATCATGTACGCCATGACATGTACACGACCAGATGTGGCATACTCACTAGGGGTAGTGAGTAGATACCAATCTGATCCAGGAGAGAATCACTGGAAGGTTGTTAAAACCATCCTGAAGTATTTGAGAAATACTAAGGACCAGTGGCTTATATATGGTGAATCGGACTTGAGACTTATAGGGTTTACGGACTCTAGTTTCCAGTCTGATCGCGATGATAGCAAGAGTGTGTCAGGATTTATTTTTACCCTTAATGGTGGGGCTGTCTGCTGGAAGAGTTCCAAGCAGCACACTGTGGCTGATTCAGTATGCGAGGCGGAGTATATTGCTGCATCAGATGCTGCCAAAGAAGCGGTGTGGCTGAGGAAATTCATCACCGAGCTCGGAGTAGCACCCTCCCTTGTTGGTCCAGTTCTGCTCTACTGCGACAGCTCTAGAGCCATTGCTCAGGCGAAGGAACCAAAGGCACACCAGCGGACGAAGCATATTCTGCGCCGCTACCATCTCATCCGGAAGATCGTGGATCGAGGTGACGTCGACCTTCAGAAGATCGACGGAAAGGAGAACCTAGCCGACCCATTAACTAAAGCCATTGCGGTGAAGGAGTTCAACGACTACAAGTCGAAGATGGGTATTAGATACTGCACCGATAGGCTTTAGGCCAAATGGGAGATTGTTGGGAATAGTGTCCCAAAGCCAATCGTCAGCCTGTTGACGGTTGTGCTCCTTTTGTATTAGTACATGAATTATAAATAAATAAAAGTTATTTTGATATTTTTTCATCACAAATGTTTCATCTTCTAATGAACTCCTATGTTGTGGTGAAGTCCTTAGGACTATTTAGACTCGACAAAGGAGGATTTGTCGTTTAGTCCTTAAACATGTTCATGACCAAATGATACGTTGTTACCAAGGACGACAATATTTATCGAGCATAGGTCGTTGTGTGCTATATGGGTTGGTTGTCCTCATAACCAAAGAGTGTGGAGACACTGGTATGGCATACAGGTGAGATGTAATGGTACATCTGCACTGAACGTGACCAACTCCGGAGCTATTTCTGCTGTCAAGATTTGCTCCGATGGGATATGGGTATAAATATCCCTCCGACCTGAGACCGCCACGGTGACCTGCAAGTAACTCACTGCACTTAGGCACTGGACTATCTGAATTTCTAATTCAGTGACGGAAGATTGCTGGGTGTAGTCAAGTACTTGACTTGTCGGTGCGTGTGTCAAGATGGGATTGACCACTCCAGTTTAGGAGCTGTGTACAGTCGTGTTTCAATTTAGCAAAACCTTGGCCAGGGTAGTCTTAGTGAGGAGTCACAGGACTAATTGAGTTGAGCACGATTCGGATGATATCATCAGGGTTGACAGTTTAACCCTGAGTCATCCTAAACACAGGGGTCAAAAGGGATGAATTATACGGTAACCATATTCACGTAGGTTCTGAATGTTGCGATTGCGATTATTCGACCTATCCGGTCGTCGGGTACCATTGCTAGATGGTCACTTCGATTAGTACAGAAATTGGTTCCTGTGCTACCGGCTTAGGTTCGAACCTGCGGGGTCACACACATTAGAGGTTCCTTTCTGATCTGATGGCTGATTATGAGTCTTATCTATCTGGGACTCTATGATTGAGAATTAGGATTCTCTAATCATGAGTTCCACACATTTTGGATACCGGGGTCAAAATTTTGAATTTCAAATTTTGAATTTGAAATTTGAACTCTTTGATCAGGGTTTCATATCGATGGTCTCTGATGCCTGATTGCCCATCAGATTTGGACTCAATATTTATGAGAGGTTTAATTAGTGATTTAATCACTAATTAACTCAATTTGATTGAGTAATTATTTTTGGATCAAGTCCAATTGAATTGGATTCAGTTTGGATTGACCCGATTAGGTTAAATGTTGACCTAATCGCTAAGGTGGTTTAGTCCCTGATTTGATCAGGGGTTAGGTTTAGTTAATTCCTGATTTGATTAGGATTTTATTAAGCCTAATTAAGCCTAATTATGTTGGGTTTAATTTGGTCTAATTGTGCTCAACCTATTTTAAACTAGGTTGGCTCAATTTGAATCAAACCACCTTGTTTTAAATTCCCTGCGTCACCCAACTTCCTTGCACCCATTTGAATTCACGAGAAGAAACTTCTCGTGAAATTTTTCTCATGTAAAACCCTTCCCCACATCCTCATTTGTGCGCCATATGGATGGATAAATTAATTAGTTAGCCATTCAAATTCAAAGCATGTTTGAATTTGAATGGATAACTTATCACTTGCCCTTTCATCCTTATCCATTTTGTGCGCTACATTACTTACACGAGAAAAGGTTTCTCATAAAACTTTTCCATGCACAAAGAGCCACGCCCCTTCTCTTCTCACGCCCAAAAGGATAGGGATAAGTTGGTTTTCATTTGAATTCAAATTTGATTTGAATTCAAATGTGTAACCTCTTGTCTTTATCCTCTCACACGGATAAGACACGTTCGACGTTGTTTTAAAAAGAGGAGAAAGGTGGGACGTATGTAGAAAAATTAGGAGAGAAACTTTGGGGCATGAGGAAGGCTTCTGCGCAAGGTGAAGGTCCAAAACCTTCCGAGAGAAAAAGAAAGAAAAGAGAGAAAATTGGGCGCAGGGTTTTTGGTGTGTACCCTAGGGTTTCTACCTAGGGTTCGGGAAGTGAGATTGGTGTGCCACGAGTGTCGTGAGTCCACCAAATTTCAGAAAGAGATCCATCAGCCTCTCAAGTAACTGTGCAGATGATTCGGAGTGTCCGAGAAGTCAACACACATCGATCGAAGGAGTTCGATCAACATCTGCCATCAAAAGGGTGAAATCACGAACTAGCATTCGTGAGGAGCTGATCAGACGGGAGCTTCGTGTGGACGATCCGCAGAGGCCAAACAGTTGGGTGGCTATGACGTGATGATCAGAGCCCTCCGACGGTGATCAGATTGCGGTGATCGACTACCCGCAAAAGGTGATGTGTTCTGAACATAGTACTGTAAAACGTTTACTGATTCAAATTTGAATTTCAAATTTAAATACATGCTGTTGTATCATATTTAGATCCTAGTGTAGGGTTAATTAGTATTAATTAATGAGATTAATTAATAATTCCACTGTAAAATAGTAATTTTGAAAAAGTTTTAAAATTACCATTTTGCCCCTGCACTAAATTTTCGCCACAGTGACTCCCACCTGTAGTATCAGCGCCTAAGCTACCCGACAATAGTAGACTCGTCAGCAGCTTCAGGGACATCCGAGCTTCTCCCGGACCAATAATAGAGAGCCATTCTGCTCCATCAGATGTCCCAACCGAGCTCCAGCCGACGGATCCGAGCTCTTTGACAAGTCACGACAAGAGCCGCCCTCCTGCTCCACTCCCTGCAACGGATTTCATGCAGCTCCACCACTCTCTGACGAGTTGCGACAAGAGCCGCCCTCCTGCTCCACTCCCTGCAATGGATTTCATGCAGCTCCACCACTCTCTGGCAAGTCCCGACAACGAACACCACTCCACTCTCTGCAACAAGCTCCACGTGGCCCTGAACGACCCCTGACACCACTACTCTCCGTAACAAACTCCATGCGACTCTGAGCGGTCTACTACCAGACGGTTACAGACGTCGCTGTCGGTCAGTTACACCCTCTGTCTATAAATAAGGAACCCCCAGACACATTCTTCTCTAAGCTGGTAACTTTATCTCGAAACTCTGTCAAAATTTCCGCTCGAGCACTCCATTTCTGTTGAAGCAGAGTACTGACTTGAGCGTTGGAGGGTCTTGCCGGAGCACCCCCAACTCCGGTTTAGACTTTCTTTGCAGGTTCCGACGGCGGCCGCAGTCATCCCAGCTCCAGCTTCTCTGACTTCGACAGAATTCTGCACCGACAGAATTGGCGCTAGAGGAAGGGGCTGTGTCTTTGCAGTACCCTTGTTCTTAAAGGAGTGCTCAACGGGATCAATTTCGATCATTTTCTCCGACATTCTCTTCTCCTTCTTCTACTAGATCCTCATCTGATGCCTCCCCGTAGAGCATCCACCAGGCGATCCACGGCCTCTGCGGCCAGATCTCAGGCTCCGACCTCACCTCTAGTTTTCCAGTCTCCTCCTCCTCCTCCTCCGACAACGGCGGTCAGAGCGGAGCAATTCGACCTACTGGTTCAGCAGGTCAGGAGCCTCACTGAAGCAGTGCAGGCCATGCAACAGCAACAATAGCCGCAGGCGTCGGTGCGGTTGGAGAAAACGTCGCCGGAATTCCAAAATCCGGCGGTAGGGCAGGCCACTTGGGCCAGTCGCCCCGTCTTTCCTGAAAAGATGAATCCGAGGGTGGAGAGCCCTCAGTCCGATCACGATTCTACTCCCGAAGGATCTCTACCTCCATTCTGCCCAAAGACCCTCGAGACCCATAGTCGCGAGGACTTCCTGGATCGAAGGCTCCAAGAGATGAACCGGTGGATTGAAGAACTCCGCCATGCTCCCCCTGCTTATGGTGAGGACATCTATACTGACCCCCCTTTTTCTTAAGTGATCATGCAGGAATCGATCCCGCCAAACTTCAAGCTCCCCCAATTTGAAAGCTATGACGGGACCTCAGACCCGATCGACCACCTGGAAGCCTTCCGGACAATGATGCTACTCCATGGCATGCCAGACGCCATTCTGTGTCGAGCTTTCCCATCCACCCTGAAGGGAGCAGCAAGGAACTGGTACTCGACGTTGAAGCCGGGTACCATCTTCTCCTTTGATCTGATGAGCCACCAGTTCGTGGCTCATTTTGTTAGCAGCCGACGTCCCCGGAGAGGTTCGGAGTCCCTCATCAACATCAAGCAAAGGGAGGGAGAATCCATCCAGGCTTATGTCAACCGTTTCAACGTCGCTGCGTTGGAGGTCTGAAACTTAGACCAATCGATCGCGATGGCCGCTCTGAAGGGCAGCCTCCAGAAGAACGACCTTCTGTTCTCTTTGGAAAAGAAGTACCCCAGGGATTTCGCCGATTTGCTGGCTCGAGCCGAAGGATATGTCCGAGTGGAAGAAGCCTTCAAGATGAAGGACGAGGAGACTGTGAGAGAGCGGCAGGTGGGAGACTCGAGCAATCCCACGACCGAAAAAGGGCCGAGTGAAGCTCGGCCATGCTCTCAAACTCTTCCCGGGCACGGGCGCACCCGGACTCCTCCCCGAGCTCGTAAACAGAGAAGCCCGGACCGTCGATTTTGACGAGGCTCTCCTCCTGGGAGATTCCACAGCTATGCCCCTCTCAATGCATCAAAAACTCAAGTGCTGATGGAGGTCAGGGAGTAGCTCCCAAGACCGGAGAGAATGCGCTCGCACCCCGAAAAATGCAACCCGAACAAATTCTGCCTCTATCATCGTGACCACGGCCACGATACGGAGGAGTGTATTCAACTCCGAGACGAGATCGAGGAGCTCATCAGACGGGGTCGGCTCGACAGATTCATTCGACGCCGACCTGAAAGAAGAAAAGATCGGCCTAGGGCCCCGCCGCAGCCGGAACCGCCAAGGAGGGAGGAGCAGCCAGAAGATTGGCCTCCGATTGGGATTATCAACTCCATCTCGAGGGGACCCCGGTGAGGAGCAGACCTTCCGTGGTTATAGAGTTTGAAAAATCTACGAATATATTACCAACAACTTTGCCCTGAATGAAAATTCTCTTCATATTTGTGCATTCTTTCTTTCAGTATGAGCTTACAACGACGGGAGATAACTCTCCCATACAAACGAAACTAAGCATGTTAGGAATAGGAGGAGAACCTCGTCCTGACATGAGCAAAGTCGAAGGCCCGATTTTCTAAAGATCAGATGGGGGGAGAGGCCCTTATAACGGCCCTTATGTGCCCCACAGTCTTGTTAGGAACAGGAGGAGAACCTCATCCTAACATGAGCAAAATCGAAGGCCCAGTTTCCTAAAGACCGGATAGGGAGAGAGGCCCTTACAACGGCCCTTATGTACCCCCACAGTCTTGTTAGGAACAGGAGGAGAACCTCGTCCTAACATGAGCAAAGTCGAATGCCCAATTTCCTAAAGACCAGATGGAGGGAGAGGTCCTTACAACGGCCCTTATGTGCCCCCACAGCCTTGTTAGGAACAGGAGGAGAACCTCGTCCTAACATAAGCAAAGTCGAAGGCCCAATTTTCTAAAGATCGGATAGGGGGAGAGGCCCTTACAACGGCCCTTATGTGCCCCCACAGCCTTGTCAGGAATAAGAGGAGAACCTCATCCTAACATGAGCAAAGTCAAAGGCTCAATTTCTTAAAGACTGGATGGAAGGAGAGGCCCTTACAACGGCCCTTATGTGCCCCCAAAGCCTTGTTAGGAACAAGAGGAGAACCTCGTCCTAACATGAGCAAAGTCGAAGGCCCGATTTCTAAAGATCGGATGGGGGAAGAGGCCATCACAACGGCCCTTATGTGCCCCCACAGCCTTGTCAGGAGCAGGAGGAGAACCTCATCCTGACACAAGCTGAAACCGACTGTCGGGAATGAGGGGAGGATCTCGTCCCGACGCAAATAAAGACTCGGTTGATCGACAAGGAGGAAAGCTTCCTCAATGGCTCTTCACACTCTCACGGCCCCGTCAAGAGTGGAGGGAAGACCCTCACTCAAACACAGAAGAAAAGGGAAGACGAAAAGAACAGAAGAAAAGAGGAGATGAAAAGAAAAGACGACAAACTACACCGGTGATAGACGAAAAATGAACCACATCAAAGGTACAAGGGACCTCGTCCCGACGAGAGAGAAAACCCTTATCGAAAATCTCTAGTCCCTAAGGACAAATCGACATGGCGGCAATCAGGAACCTTCAAACTACGTCGACAACGAACAAGATGGAAGACAGAAGAAGTTCGGTGAACGACGAATCAACGCAAGAATCAGCAAGGGATTACAAACTACGTCGATGCCAAACAAGATGGAAGACAAATGGAGTTTGGTAAACAACCATTCAATACCAGAATGGACGAGATAATAAATGATTTCATTCACATTTCATTGGTGAAGTATGCATTACAAAGCCTTAAAGGCCAAAAAAAAGAAGAAGAAAAAGAAAGAAGAAGAAGAGGCTCTAAGGAAACCCAGTTTCTTCCGACTTCGAGCTCTTGGTTCCGGCCCTTGCTATGGATTGCCTTAAATCTTCGACTTCCTCTTCTAGTTCTCTCTTTTTCAGCAGCATATTCTGGAACATCCGGTGGAACCATCAGCGCTCATCCTCTGACTCTCAAAGTCTCCTCCTCAGGACCTCGGACTCTACCTCGGCATCCTTGACCGCCTGCTGCTCGTGGACTAGCTGAATCTTCAGCCGCTGCAGTTTGGCCTCCCCCCACCTAAGGGCCATAGACAATTCCGCCATAGTCTCCCTTAAGAAGCAGAGCTCATCAGAGCCTCGTGCAGAGGCGGGCTGGACTCTCCCGGACAACTGCCTCCGAAGGTGGGCTACTTCGTCGGTCGCCGTCTGGAGCTTCCTTCAGTAGTCCTCTACCTGCCACTCCAGCCGACTCGGTAGGCGTTATAGTTTGCCTCAGCATCCTGCAGCTGCTTCTGAAGGTCAGAGAACTTCTTCGACCAGTCTCGATCGCGGTCGGCTTGGACTGTGAGCCAGGATGAGCTCCCTTCCAGTTGGCCGATCTTCTCCCATGCAGCCGCCAGCTCGACCTTGAGAGAGCTGATCTTGGAAGTCTGAGCTCAAGATCAGTCGCTGGCACGCTTCCGGAGTTCCTCGAGCTCCGTCACGAAGTCGGCCTTCTTTGGGTGAATTCCATGAGCCCCTTTTTGTGGAGGTCCTGAAGGTGAATAGCCTCCGCAGTAACTTTCGAGTGGCTCTTTCTCAGCCTGTGGAGTTCGTCTTCCAGCTTCTTAGATTTCTCTGTCAACCGACGAACTTTCCTTTGGAGGTCTCATATCATCGACTTCATGGGAATACCCTCCGACAGGGGAAGAGCTTCGGCAGGACACTGTCGTTGGAAGACAAGAGCACCATGACTCAAATCAATGCAAGAAGACAAAAAGAAGGAAAAGAATACGAAAAGGGGGGAGAGACCCTCTGTAAAGACGAATCCAGCTTCATTGATCAAATAAGTTTCAAGTACAAGAGAACAAAAGAAATATATATATCACCATAAAGGAGAAATACAAAGCTAGAGATTTCGAACCTCTGGGGTAGAAGTAGAGAGGGTCGGCATCCCCGGAAGATCATCAGCGGCGGCCACGATAGTCGACGAGGTCCTGGCTGGAAGAGGATGATGGCGACTTCGGATGGTCCGGCCTCATCGTCGGATGCCTCGTTCAGGAAGTCGAGATCCAATTCGAGAAACCTCCCAGCCATCTTCTTTGACAGAGTTCAAACCCCTTGATGAAGGCATCCTGGCCAAACTGGACCTTTAGATCCTCCATCTCGGAGGAGGCTTTGAACTCTTCCACTGCTCGAGCCCTTGCCTCCGAGACCAGAGACGAAATCTGTACTTTCAACTCGAAAACCTGCCCCTTCAGCTCAGAAACCTATGCCCTCAGTCCAGAGATTTTGGCCTCAGCCTTCCCTCTCTCCTCCTCCAAGGCGGTCCTCAGATCGGACGAGGTTTGTCCCTCCTTTTTCAGCGCCTCCTGGAGGCTCCAAACCTCGACGATCTTCTCCTCAAGGTGGGAGGCCTCGGCTAGATGACCTTCTTCTGCCTGAGCTACCTCTCTTTAGGCGATCTTCGCTGCCTCGACATTGGCGATGAGCTGATGCCCAATCTACAAGAAAGGTCGAGGAGTCGATATGAGGGCTGAAGAATAAGCTAAAGAGGCAAGAAGGAGGAAAAAGGGTGAGTTAACCTACTTCGAGGAAGGATCCCAGGGAATCCCAGACCCGCAGTTCGGGATCGACGAGGACGATCCTCTCGATGACCTGGGCAGGATGCACCCTTCGACCAGCCTCTTTATCAAGTCCTTATTGTTGAAGGAATTTTTCCTCAGGTCTTTCTTGGAGTCGTCGACCCCCTCGACGGCAGCCCTGCGACTGCGACTCCTCCAGGCTAGGGTCTTCTTTCTCTTCCTCCCTTCGGCCCCAGGTGCCCCTCGGGACGAACCTCCGAAATGGGACCCTCGATCGAGGGGCTCTGTGAAAGGGTTTGGGGGACTTCAGGTTCGGCATCGGAGGGGACTTCGACGGCGACGGGCGTCAGAGCAGGTGCGGCCGAGCTTGTCCCCTCTATCTTGGCTTTCTTCACCGAACCCGAAGTTGAAGCATCCTTTCTCTTGTGGGTCTTGAGACCCTGGGCTAACCTCCGAGCCATGCTTGCATCCATATCTGCGATAAAAGAAGATCAGCATGGCTTCGAGATGGAATAAGAAGAAGGAGAAGTACTAAAAGAAAAAAAAAGAAGAAAAGAGAGAGACAAAAAAGGGAGAGGTACCGACAGGGTTAAGGGGGCTCAGGCCGACGTTGAACAAAAGTTGCTCCCTCAAAAGTTCGGGGAGGAGAGGGGCTCGATAGGCCTCGAGCTTTTTTGAGGCCTCGAGGTCGTCTCTTTTCAAGCTAGAGGCCCGGCGGGCGGAATCCCTCAGAGAACCCCAAGGGGGTAACCCTAGCTCTAAGGTTGGGCATCGGACGTAGAAGAACCTCTCCTTCCAGTTATGGATGGAAGAGGGGGCGCCTTTCAGTAACCCCTTTCTACCGAACTGGAGGGAGAAGTACCATCAATCTCTTATCGAGGGATGGCATTTGAAGGTGTAGAAGCTCCTAAACAAAGAAATAGTCGGCCAAACTTCGACTAAACTACAAAGGAAAAGAAACCCTATCAAAAATCTAAAAGAGTTCGGCACAATGGAAGCTAGAGAAATATTCAGAAAATGAAAGAGAGTAACAACAAAAGGCGATAGCGGGAGCCGAAGTCTGGCACGGAAGGCCTCCTGGTACAGACAGAAGTGATCGAGAGGAGGGATGCTAGCCCGGTCAGATGGCCCGGGAAGCTCCAGCTCGTACTCTGGAGGAACTCCATACTGAATCCTTATCAGTGAGAGTTCATCCGGAGTCAAGGAGCCAGGGATGGTGTCCGGTGCAAAGGTCGGACAAGATTCGGTCCTAGCTACGGGTTCGTCTATGGTACCAGTACTATAGGGAACTGGGGCTGACGAACTCCTAGAACTACTAGAAGAGGAGATATCGGAAGATATTTTGGATTGAATGAAAACTACAAAATCTCAAAAAAATTAGAAAAATAGCGAAAAGGCCCTTAAGGAAGCTAAACGAACAGGGCACGAAAAAAAAAAAAAGAAAAACAGTGAGAAGTTCCAGGACTAACCTAGGTTGGCCTGGGGAGTGCGGGAGGACGGCAAGGGCGATGGGAGACCCGGAGGATGCCTAAGGTCAAGAAGGATGCTAGAGGAGGCTGGAGCTCTTGGGGAAGAAGAAGGGACCGAAGAACTCTCTCAAGCAGGGTGAAACCCCTAAGGAGGAAGACGTGTTTAAATAGGCAACAGGACCTGAAGTGGTTATGATCGCGGATCTCCTCTGACCGGCTTGTACCTGCCGCATGTCCCACTCACTTTGATAGGCTGTTGAAAATGGCTGGCAGCTGACAAAATAATTATTGCACCGTACCTAGAGCCACGCCCCAACAAAAATCCCAAAAAGAAGAAACCTTTTCTGAAAAGGCTCCAGTACCAACGTACCGAGAGTCAAAATTTTTGACGATCGCTGAGTACAGAAATCAAGGAGTGCAGCTTTGACCGTGAGAAATTCTCTGTACTTCCTTCGTTCAGAACCCGAACTTGGAAGTAGGGGGATCGATATTGGGTATAAAGTGCCCCCCGACCGAAGTCTGCAGAGGACTGATCCTTCGGGGCTTCTCTGGCTCCCGACCTTGTACGTGACGCCTCTCCGAACTCCCTCGACCGTCCGGACTTCTTCGATGATGGACCTCAGTGTTCACCCATCGGGCCGCCCCAAAGGCCCTCTGAGCCTCGCTGTTAGCAATCCTTCTACAGCAATCGACTATCCTCGAACTTCTTTTGGATCTCGTCAGCATCCGAGCTTCTCCGACAATGAGATTTCTATAGTAACCAGGCTCCTTCCACGTTTCTACGGTGGTCAACCACCTTCAGGATTTCAGTCGAGCTCCTGCGATAGCCGAACTTCTACCGCAAGCGGTCTACTTCGAACTTCCACTATGAGTGGTCTGCCCCGACTCCTGCTGCGAGCAGTCTACTTCGAACCCTTACAGCAGACGACCTACCTCGGATCTCTACTGTAAGCAAATCCCATCCGAGCCTCTGCTATAAACATATTCCTTCCAAACTTCCATTACAGGTAGACTTCAGTCGAGCTTCTTCGTAGTCGGGTCCTGCGACAACCGATCTTTGACCGAGCTTCTACAATGGGACAGGACTCATCGGCCAGGTCGCTACTCTGAGCTCCCACGATAACTGACCTTCGATCGAGCTTCTACAATAAGTAGTCTTCTTTCAGCCTTCTACAAGAACCAGACTTCGACCGAACCTCCATAGCGATTGGATATTGGATGAGCTTCTACGACGATCGGGCTCCAGCAGCTGGATTCCTACAACGACCGATCACCTTCGATGTCTGTCGAACCTCCCCAATGCCATCCGAAGTCCATCACCGGCCGACCCTCCACCAGATCCTTCATAAAATCAAACTTTCCCAATGGATCATCTTCAGGTGACTTTCCACATCGGGCGAATCCCAGACGGACTTCTCTAGCAATCGGATTCCTATCAGACTTCGCCAACGAAAAGACTCTATCGAGTTTCTATAGCAGGTGACTCCCATCTGTAGTATCAGCGCCTAAGTTACCCGACAACAGTAGACTCGTCAGCAGCTTCGGGGACATCCGAGCTTCTCCCAAACCAACAATAGAGAGCCATTCCACTCCATCAGATGTCCAGTCGAGCTCCAGCCGATGGATCCGAGCTCTTTGACAAGTCACGACAAGAGCCGCCCTCCTGCTCCACTCCCTGCAATGGATTCCATGTAGCTCCACCACTCTCTGACGAGTCGCGACAAGAGCCGCCCTCCTGCTCCACTCCCTGCAACGGATTTCATGCAGCTCCACCCACTCTCTGGCAAGTCCCGACAACAGACACCACTCCACTCTTCGCAACAAGCTCCACGTGGCCCTGAACGACCCCTGATGCCACTACTCTCCGTAACAAACTCCACGCGGCTCTGAGCGGTCCACTACCAAATGGTTACAGACGTTGCTGTCGGTCAGTTACACCCTCCGTCTATAAATAAGGATCTCCCAGACACATTCTTCTCTAAGCTGGTAACTCTATTTCGAAACTCTGTCAAAATTTTTGCTCGAGCACTCCATTTCTGTTGAAGCAGAGTACTGACTTGAGCATCGGAGGATCTTGCCGGAGCACCCCCAACTTCGGTTTAGACTTTCTTTGTAGGTCCCGACGGCGCCGCGGTC